>NW_027467489.1:262500-295000 GCF_046742065.1 Oratosquilla oratoria
TAACATTAACCATAGAGAAGGATTTATATGTTTAGCAAAAGCCACAAGCTTATTAATAATAAAAGAATACGCAGATAAAATAACAAGCTCTCCGAAGCGTCCCATAAGATGACCCGTCCGTGTATAAAATATCCGGTTACGTTTGAGTTGTTACCTTTGTGATCAAGACCCTGCGGGTCGAAACGTTAAGGAGTAAAATTCTCCCATTTCTCCTCGTCAACTTCTTTCACCTTCAATATATATATATATATATATATATATATATATATATATATATATATATATATATATATATATATATATATATATATTATTTTAATGTAATCTGACAAGAGAAAATTGACTCGTTTGCTCCTAGATCAATTTCTTTGAGGTCAATAGAAATAATCTGGCGTTAGAAACCAGAACGAAATTAGAATTGAGAACCACAGGAATTGGTAGGGAAAGTTGCAGCATCATTCGCCCTCAACCGCAAGCCTCAATTCTGAAGCGGCAAATCACGGAGTCACCTTTTTTTTTTTGCTCATGCAAGATGATTATATACAGATACAAAGCTTACTTTTAGATACGGTTACGCTAGTCAACGGAATGGTAGGATCCCAACAGATTACATTGAATTTCGTTCAAGGTTGGAGTGTGAAGTTACGCTCCGACCTTGCACGAAGTCCAATTGAATCTTTGGAATCCGACCATTCCGTTGACTAGTGTAAGTGTACCTTTAGACAAAATAACATGATAAAGAATACTGCCAATGTCACTGAACTAATAACAATGTAGGAATTTGGTCTAATATAAAAACAAAGGATTTTATTCAGCTGAGGGCTTGCCCAACGACGCCCAAGTAACTTGTGTCGATTTGTTGTCTTATGGCTCCTGCTGGCCTGCAACTAAAAGCTTCTTTTAGCCCAAGTGAAAATGCTCCAGCCTCGCGAGGCTTATTCGAAAAGCCCGAAATTTCTTTCCAAAGAACAAAAGATCGTTTTTCGTGATCGTTTTCCTTGTGGTTTGCCCAATTATATCATCTTATTATGAAGCCCAATCATAAAGCCCAAAAAACTTGCACATCAAGACTTCAATGTCTTTTTTCGCACCGAGTCTGTCCATTTACTAAGCCCATTCAAAAAAGCCCATAATCAATCTTCAGAGCCTATAAGGTCTTTGTAATGACCTTTTGACATCAACTTTGGCTCGTACGTCGGAAGCCTGTTGGAAAAAGCCCATGATTTTCTCCTGGAGGACCGTATGGTCTCTTCAATGACCTTTTGTCCCTTTTTCTTGTCCCGTTTAAAAAAGCCCGTAAGTTCTTCAATATCCATAAAGGTCTTGACAAAGACTTGTCGGGTGCCCGGGCCATGGCGTCGTGTTGAAAGGACTTTGAGTCTTTGTCCGCAAGAGTTCGGGGGAGCGCCAGTCACTGCATGGCTTGCCAAGCCATTCATCGAAGGGACGTTCTTCGGTGGCGTCTTATCCCCCAACTTCCTTTCTCTTCCGCGGGGCAAGACCACTCCTGGGCACAAGCTTCCTCGCGACACAGATTGATAGTGTAACAAAGAATGACAGTAGAATAGTAGTAGTAGTATAAGTATCATTATATATGTATGAATTATTATTATTATTATTATTATTATTATTATTATTATTATTATTATTATTATTATTATTATTATTATATTATTATTATTATTATTATTATTATTATTATTATTATTATTATTATTATTATTATTATTATTATTATTATTATTATTATTATTATTATTATTATTATTATTATTATTATTATTATTATTATTATCATTATGAGTATTGTTATTGTTGTTGTTGTTGTTGTTGTCATTGGTATTATTACTATCACACACAAGTGGACAAGATACAGGGATGACCCGTCATCCAGGAGTTGCCGAGATAAGAGGGAGGGAAGAGGGTAGGGGGGAGTGTAGTTTGTAGTGGATGGAATGGGTGGGACTGGTTTCTATGCCTTTTTCTTTTGGCTATCTCCCGTGTAAGAGGGAAAAAAGCCTTTGGTATATATATATATGTATATATATATATATATATATATATATATATATATGTATATATGTATGTATACATATATATATGTATATATGTATATATATATATATATATATATATATGTGTGTGTGTGTGTGTGTGTGTGTGTGTGTGTGTGTGTGTGTGTGTGTGTGTGTGTGTGTGTATGCAAAAATAATCACAATAACACATGACTAAATAATACTGCAGAAACCACAGGGAAAATAAAGTCGGAATACTAAACGTTTTCGTCTATTACGACATCCTCAGAGTACAAGAAAGAGACATAGAACACAATATTTATACAGAAATAAGAAAACTAGGGAAAGTTATAGTCACATAAAAGTTCCGTACAATATACATACACACACATTCATATATATATATGTGTGTGTCTCTATTACCTTCGCTGTCTGCCTCCTCATCCTTCCGCCACCGCCTTCTTCGTTTCTTCCTTCTTCTTCTCCTTCTTTTGCTCCTTTTCCTCCTCTTCTTCTTTCTCCTCCTTCTCCTCCACCTTCTTCTTTTGCTCCCTTTCCTCCTCTTCGTCCTCCTCTTCTTTCTTCTTCTCCTCCTCCTTCTTCTTTTGTTCCTTTTCTCCTCTTCTTCCTCCTTTTCCTCTTCTTCCTCCTCCATCTCTTCCCTTTCCCTTCATCTCCCCTTTTTCCTCCTGATTTCCCTGTTCCTTTTTTCCAATTCCCTCTCCTGGTTATCTTTCTCCGACTGTCCATCTTCTTTTACCTCCTCCTCTTCTCCCCTCCTCATTTTCCCCCTCTTACAATTTCTCCTCCTCCTCCTCCTCCTCCTTTTCCCCCTATTACAATTTACAATTCTTCTTCCTCCTCCTCCTCCCCCTCCTCCTCCTCCTCCTATCCCCTTCCACCTCCTCCTCCCCCTTTTCCCCTTCTTATAGTTCCTCCTCCTATCTTTTCCCTTGGTCTTCCTCCTTGTTTCTCTCCTTCTCGTTATCTACATGACCTCCCTTCTCTTTCTCTTTTGTCTTCTTTCTCTGAGAAGAAGAAGAGACGTACTTCGGCGACGTCGCCGGCGGGATCGAACCCGAAGACCCAGTCATAGGTCTTGCCAAAGTCCACGAAGGCTTTACTTCACATGGGCTCCCCCGAAGTGTATAAGCTCGTGTATCGTTTCGAAGGGGACAGTCCAAGCTGGGATTAAATAATATTGCTGTTTCTGCATTGTTTATCTTTTTGTTAAGAACTTCAATTTCTCTTGCTAATTTACGGTGTTGGACTGATAGTTTGCTGAGTAGCTGTCCGTATGAGGTTGCAACGTTTCGGTCTTCTCTGGAGACCATCTTCAGTCTAATTGTTTGGGTGTGTATGTGTGCGATGTTTATATACTATTTCATTTTTGATTGTTTGGATGGTGTCGTGTGAAGCGATCATCCTGATTGGCTGCATTTATTGAAGCAATTTATATAGCAGAATTAAAACCAACCATGAACATACACAGTATAGACCTCCAGATTCTCCCATCCCACAAGCGGACCTGACCTCACCTCTCCTAGTGATCCCTGATGACTACGTAGCAGCCAATCAGGATGATCGCTTCACACGACACCATCCAAACAATCAGAAATAAAATAGTATATAAACACCGCACACATACACACCCAAACAATTAGACTGAAGATGGTCTCCAGAGAAGACCGAAACGTTGCAACCTCATACGGACAGCTACTCAGCAAACTATCAGTCCAACACCGTAAATTAGCAAGAGAAATTGAAGTTCTTAACAAAAAGATAAACAATGCAGAAACAGCAATATTATTCAATCTCGTCTGTCAACAAGAGAATATATATATATATATATATATATATATATATATATATATATATATATATATATATATGCAAAAATAATCACAATAACACGTGACTAAATAATATTGCAGAAACCACAGGGAAAATAAAGTCTGAATACTAAACGTTTTCGTCTATTACGACATCCTCAGAGTACAAGAAAGAGACATAGAACACAATATTTATACAGAAATAAGAAAACTAGGGAAGGTTATAGTCACATAAAAGTTCCGTACAATATACATACACACACATTCATATATATATATATGTGTGTGTCTCTATTACCTTCGCTGTCTGCCTCCTCATCCTCCCTTCCGCCACCGCCTTCTTCGTTTCTTCCTTCTTCTTCTCCTCCTCCTCCTCCATCTTCTCCTTCTTTTGCTCCCTTTCCTCCTCTTCTTCTTTCTCCTCCTCCACCTTCTTGTTTTGCTCCCTTTCCTCCTCTTCGTCCTCCTCCTTCTTCTTTTGTTCCTTTTCTCCTCTTCTTCCTCCTTTTCCTCCTTTTCCTCTTCTTCCTCCTCCATCTCTTCCCTTTCCCTTCATCTCCCCTTTTTCTTCCTGTTTTCCCTCTTCCTTTTTTCCAATTCCCTCTCCTGGTTATTTTTCTCCGACTGTCCATCTTCTTTTACCTCCTCTTTTTCTCCCCTCCTCATTTTCCCCCTCCTACAATTCCTCCTCCTCCTCCTCCTCCTCCTCCTCCTCCTTCTCCTCCTCCTCCTTCTCCTCCTTTTCCCCCTATTACAATTTACAATTCTTCTTCCTCCTCCTCCTCCCCCTCCTCCTCCTCCTCCTCCTCCTCCTCCTCCTCCTCCTTCACTCGCGTGAAAGTACAGTCCCCAAAAATGACATTCCTGCTTCACGGGATAGTCCCCAGCTTGCACTGCAGGATGGAGGATGGCAAATGGTCAAGAGAGGTGCCAAACCCCGCCGGAGGGCACAGATATCATCAGGACCCACCACCTCCAACTGATTTAAAGTTTTAGAACTAGCCAAGGAGGATGAGTTTGAGACTCGTTTAGTAGGAGACTCCATAGTGAGGCACCAATCCGAAGAGTTCTGTGGCCGCTCTTCAAATGGCCGCAGAAGGTGCTATATGTATAGAGGCGCCGGACTCGATGACATCGCCGAGTCCTGTGACGAAGTCACAAAAGAAGCGGACGCTAACACGGTATTCATAATCCACGCCGGTACGAATGACGTCGAATCAACTCGATCGGAAGACCTCATCGAAAAGTACCGGAGTACAATCAGGAAATATAAAGAAAAGGTTCCCGGGAAAAACCTTGTCATCTCAGGGATCCTTCCCAGATTCCAGAGAAGGGGAAAATATTTCGACATAGACAGATTCTACGACAAAGCATTCAGTGCGAACAACAGAGTAAAATCCCTCTGTGAAAAGGAAAAAGTACACTTTGTCAACTTCTGGGACAACTTCTACTTCGATAAAACTCTTTTTGAGGACGACGGTCTCCACTTGAATATAGCCGGAGCAGCAAGGTTAGGTAGGCTGCTCAACAACAACCTGACCGACATTAGAAGAAAAAACTCATCAGCGGAGCCCCCATCAACATCCACGTAACAGAGCAAAACAGAAAAGTGGCAGATATCAATCTATGTTACGTTAATGCTCGCAGCATACGAAACAAGTTCGAAGACCTAGAGATTCTCGGAGCGACAGGCAACTATCACGTGATAGGAGTAACAGAGACATGGTTGGACACATCAAGTCGAGACTTTATAGCGGAATACTGTTTGTCAGGCTACACAATTTTCAGCTGCGAAAGAGAAAATAGAATAGGTGGTGGAGTAATCTTGTATGTCCATAACTCCCTCCAACCATCACTGTTAAAAACAGAAACAGTAACAAGTGTTGATATATTGTTTGTTGAAATAAGAACCAATTGCAGTAAATCTAAAGTAATAATTGGACTTGTTTATAGACCACCGGGTCAGCTACTAGTAAATGACGAAAAATTATTCGATCTAATCATAGAAACTAACCAACGCTGCGAGACAGTCATCATGGGAGACTTTAACTTACCGGTGAAGAGATGGGGTGAAGATTTGAGTTCGCATACAGGACGAGACTTGTATAGTAACTTACTGGAAAGTGGCCTCCACCAAGGCGTAAACAGCCCTACCCGAGGAGATAACATCCTTGACCTAATATTCTCTAAACAGAAAATCTTGTAAACGAAGTAAATATAGGCCCATTATTCAGCACTAGTGATCATCGTACCATCACATTCAAAATTAAAATGGAAGCCAATTTATCTAAGACCAGCAAAGAAAAAGTACCCGACTTCCGTAGAGCTAATTTCAATAGACTTCGATCATCACTAGAAAACTTAGACTGGAGTACAACTCCGAACGAGACTGATATTGATAAAGCGTGGGAAAACTTCATCAAGGACCTAAACAATGCTGTAAATCTCTGTGTTCCCTATCGTGAGAGACGCCCGGCAACAAATAAACCAAAGTGGTGGAATAGGGAAATTAGTAACAACCTCTCTCGTAAAAAGAATGCGTACAAAAAGTATTTATCAACTAAAAGCCAAGACGATAAACTAACACTAGACAGAATTCGCCGCGAAACAAAAACACTGATAAAGCGTAGTAAGAAAGATCTTGAAGAGTATATTGCTGAGGCAAGCAAGTCGAACCCTAAAGAATTCTATAGTTATGCGAATAAGAAGAAAACGCTCACCTGCGGCATTGGACCATTAAATGACGATGAAGGAAAACATACGGATGATGAAAATGAGATGGCCTCAATCCTTAATAATTTTTTGCATCCGTCTTCACAGACGAAGATTGCTCAGTGTATCAGCCACCAGAACATAAAATGTTCCAAAACGTTTTAAATCAACTCATAATTACAGAAAGGGATGTCGTACAAGTGATTGATAAGCTCAAAATGAACAAAGCCCCGGGACCTGACAAAATTTCACCTAGAATTCTGCAAGAAGTCAAAAATCAAATCGGTAAACCCTTGTGCATCCTCTTCAACAGATCATTAGCACTCGGTAAAGTCCCATCAGATTGGAAATGTGCTAACGTAACACCAATATTCAAGAAAGGGGACAAATCACAACCAGGCAACTACAGACCGATTAGCCTAACTTCGATTGTGTGCAAACTGCTAGAGACAATTATCCGTGACAGCGTAGTAAATTTTTTAGAAGAAAATAAGATTATGAAAGATTCACAACATGGCTTCCGAAGCAAACGCTCATGTCTAACTAATCTCCTTGACTTTTTTCATGACGTCTTTAACAAATACGAGGAATGTAGATCTGTTGATATAATCTATCTAGATTTTCAGAAGGCATTCGATAAAGTCCCCCATAAACGATTGCTCGACAAATTAAAAATGCACAGCATTTCTGATAATATCCACAACTGGATTAAAGATTGGCTCTCAGAGCGGAAACAGAGGGTCGTAATTAACGGGGCATCATCTAGCTGGCTCGACGTTAAAAGTGGCGTACCGCAAGGATCAGTTTTGGGACCCGTCTTGTTCTTAATATATATAAATGATCTAGATGACGGCCTCCTCTGCAAAGTATCAAAATTTGCTGATGACACACAAAAATTGCCGGTAAAGTAACAACCACCAAAGAGAAAGAAACTCTACAATCCGATCTAGATAAATTATCAAGTTGGGCTAGCAAGTGGCAAATGAAATTTAACGCTAACAAATGTAAAGTTATGCACATTGGAGGTAACAATGATCACATCCAATACCAAATGAATGGCGAAATACTGGATTCAGTAACTAAAGAAAAAGATCTAGGAGTCTTAATATCAAATGATTTGAAGCCAAGTCAACATTGCTCAGAAGTTGTTAAAACAGCAAACAAATTAGTTGGCTTCATCGGAAGAATCTTCGAAAATAAATCAGAAAAAATATTGCTAAACCTCTATAAACTCCTTGGTTCGTCCCCATCTAGAATACTGTGTACAATTTTGGTCCCCATACTACCAGAAAGATATTAACAAACTAGAAAGAGTACAACGGAGAGTGACCAAAATGATACCAAGGCTGAGAAATCTGCCGTATGAAGAAAGACTAAAAAATCTAAACTTGTTCTCACTCTCAAAAAGAATGCGAGGAGATTTGATTGAGGTTTTGACAACATTAATGTCAACGATTACTTCTTATTAGACCAATCAAATACAAGAAAACGCAACGATTTCAAAGTAATTGGCAAAAGATTCTCTACGAACGAAAGTAAGCACTTCTTCTTTAACCGGGTTGTTAACGTGTGGAATTCGTTACCTCCCAGTCGTCGAAAGTAACACGATAACAACATTTAAAAATCGCTTAGACAAATACTTGGAATCTAATCCGCAGATAAAATATTATCCTTTGCAATAAAAGAAATGACAACCAGACATTTAATCATAATTGGATTAATCGGATAGGATAGTGATAGCAGTAGTGTTAGTTCGAAAGTAACACGATAACAACATTTATAAATCGCTTAGACAAATACTTGGAATCTAATCCGTAGATAAATTATTATCCTTTGCAATAAAAGATATGACAACCAGACATTTAATCGTAATTGGATTAATCGGATAGGATAGTGATAGCAGTAGTATTAGTTCATCTTTTATCGCTTAGTTGCCCTGTTTCCTTAACTGTAGTGTAGTTTAACAAACAGCCTCGTTAGGGCCAGTAGGCCTGCTGTTGTTTGTTCTTCCTTTGTGTTCCTTTGTGTTCCTCCTGTCCCCTTCCACCTCCTCCTCCCCCTTTTCCCCTTCTTATAGTTCCTCCTCCTATCTTTTCCCTTGGTCTCCCTCCTTGTCTCTCTCCTTCTCGTTATCTACATTACCTCCTTTCTCTTCCTCTTTTGTCTTCTTTCTCTGAGAAGAAGAAGAGACGTACTTCGGCGACGTCGCCGGCGGGATCGAACCCGAAGACCCAGTCATAGGTCTTGCCAAAGTCCACGAAAGCTTTACTTCACATGGGCTTCCCCGAAGTGGATAAGCTCGTGGATCGTTTCGAAGTCCTTGGAAACACGGCCCCCAGACGAAAGGGACAGTCCAAGCTGGGCGTCGCGTTCGTTTCTCCAGCGCTTCTGTCCTCGGGGACAGTGTCGTTGTAGAAAGTAGATGATGATCACCAGTGGGGATGAGTCTCTAACCGTGGAATTATAGGTGTCTCTGGTCCGTAGTGGCGTCGCTACAGTCCCCTATACGAGAGGGTGGGGCTTCTGAACTGATTTCAGTAGAGATGAGTCTCCGAACTTAAGATAATAGGTGACTTTGGTCGGTAAGGGTGTCAGTGAAGTCTCCTTAAAGCATTCGCTAACCACCACTAGTGTTTGGTTAGTGGCCTACAAGGGCGCTGAGGAACCCCAGTTGTGTGTGTGTAACCCTGTGGAAACCCCAGGGGCTGAGGAACCCCGGAAGAGGGGTTCCTGAGCAGTCACTACAGGGACCGGAGGAGTTGTCGGGCCCTGCTGGCGGTCTGGTCGAAGTCATAATGCATGAGGTTGGTGTAGTCACAGAAGGGAAAGACCCGGAGGACCATTCAACGTCCTTGGCTGGATGGATTCTGACCCCAAGTCTGAGAGAAGAGAGAGAGAGAGAGAGAGAGAGAGGAAAATAAGTGAGGAAATAGACCAAAAAGAAAGAAAAAATGCGACACTTGTGGTAACCTTCCAACAGGCTCTGACATGTCTGGCAACCAGACTTCGGAAACTTCGAACTGAAGAAGAAGAAAGAGGAGTTACGGCAGGGGTTTTCTTGAGCGTTCGAAGAATTAATAAGTGTGTTTCCAGCCCCCGGCCTCAAGAAATGTGGTCCATCGGGAGACTGCAATGCCAGAAGGAGTTCCCGGGTTTCCGACCGTAATTCCGGAGGACAGGAATGCCAAAAGACGTCCTTATGTGTGGCCTAGCAGCGTAAGGCTAACATACACAAAGGTACATACAAACATAATCATATTTACATGCAGACATACAAAGATGTAGCCTAACCAAGGCACACACACACACACTTCAACCATACCAACACCCACCCCACATCCATTTGTATCTTAGCTTTTAGTGGATGAAGTGTCACCTCTACGGACTGCAAACTGCCTGCATGAAAAGCAGTGCAGCAAGGCACAGCACCTTCACACCAGGGCCCGACAGCCGGGGCTGGTTTACCCACACAGCTTCCTTTACATGGCAACCCTCCCACCTCGTCCACAGAAGCAATTACAGAGCCGTCAAGAAGAAATCTTCCTTGGCCTTTCTCACCCATTCATAACCACTCTCCATTCATACCTATCTCTTCCCCTCTCCCTTCCCTGTTCGGCAGACATGCCCCTTGTACCCACGGCCCTATTTCACCCTATCCATCTCATTGTCGGTCTTCCCCTTAAGTCCATTTCATCCACCTCCGCCTTGTACACTCATTTTGTTAGTCTTTCTTCATTCTTTCCATATACCCTAGCCATCTCCGTATTCTTTGGTCAACCCTATCTACCAGCCGTCTTTCCACCCCCGCTCTCTGCCTCACCTCTTCATTTCTCTCTCTATACATCTTCGGAACCCCCACCACACTCCTTATATATTTCACTTTAAACACATTTTGATTCTTGTCTAAAAACCCACCATCCCGTTTCCAGTCAGTGAGAGACCCCTGTTATGGCAAAGCCCTGTCACTTGCGACAAGCCGTTGTCTTTTTTTTCCTAGGCCGATGTTGGGTCGCCTCCCCGCCTAGCCAGGACATTCGGGAACCGGTTCGGCAAGCACGCAGTGGGCCCGGGGAATCGAAAACATGGCCACCTGCTCATGAGTTAATGAACTGTATTTGCTGGACTACCCGACTCATCCTTGAAATCCAAGTCTCTGCCCCATCCAGTGTCGTGGGAACATAAGAACATAAGAATGAAGGAGACTGCAAGAGACCATAAGGCCTACACTAGGCAGCTCCGTATCCATCACCACCTGTCATCCCCATGGTGGGAAGAGTCGCCTTCCATTTGTACAGACTTCTCTTCGCGTTTCCCCCAGATACCTGCATGCCTTCTGCCACTTACGAGATCTTCGGCAGAGCGCTCAGAATCTTCGAAGTCTGCTGCTTGGCAGGCCCTCTTCGACAAAGAATTTTGGAGTCTGCCGCTCACGAGGTGGTTTCCTTCGTCAAAGAATCTTGGGAGTTCGCCGCGCACGAAGTCTACTTGGGCAAAGCGTCCGAGACGTTCAAAGTGTGCTGTTAGATCGCGAGGGCAAAGAGCAACTGGATGAATGAGGCACCAAACCCAAGAGGTTACATGTTGGAAACATCTTGCTAGGGTAGTGAACTAAACGTTTATCCATTTCCACACACACACACACACACACACACACACACACACACACACACACACACACACACACACACACACACACACACACACACACACACACACGCACACACACAACACACACAAGTACACACACGCACGCACGCACGCACACGCACACACATCCCCTGAAAGAACTTAAAACTAACCGAGGAAAAAAAAGATTATGCAGATCTCATAGTCTACACTGGTGGGTCACAACGCGTGGACCATAATGAACTCCCCCAGTGGACCAGAGTCTCGCAGTGTGATCCACAGACGTAAACCTGGTAAGAGTTATTGGATGCAACACGACTAATTTGAGTCAAATTCAGTCTTCTGAGGTTAATGAACAGCAGTGTATAAGTATGGGGGAACTTGAGAAAATACATTGAGCACCCGTTGTTATCGCACAACCAGAAAATAGAAATAAATAAATAGATGAATAAATTAATAAGATTAGAATAGAATTATATATATATATATATATATATATATATATATATGTGTGTGTGTGTGTGTATGCAGAAATCACTTGAACGCGTGACCGAGCGCTTTCGTATATAGGATAGACGAAAGCGCTCGGTCTCCTTTCTGTTATTTTCCTATTGTTTTTTCTGCATATTTATATATATATATATATATATATATATATATGACATATTTTTCTTTACTTTTCAAATGCATGAAAATTATATAGAAATTGATGGCCATCCCGTATTGAATATAATCCTTGTCATCTTTTGTATTTATATGCATATATAGATTTGTCAATTTTAATGTAATCTGACAAGCGAAAATTGACTCGTTAGCTCCTAGATCAATTCCTTTGAGGCCAATAAAAATAATCTGGCGTTAGAACCCAGAACGAAATTAGAATTGAGAACCACAGGAATCGGTAGGAAAGTTGCAGCATCAATCGCCCTCAACCGCAAGCCTCAATTCTGAAGCGGCTTTTTTTTTTTTTTTTTTTTTTTTCTTTTTTTTCTTGCTCATGCAAGATGATTGTTTACACATACAAACCTTACTTTTAGATATGGTTACGCTAGTCAACGGAATGGTTGAATTGCAACAAATTACATTGAATTTCGTTCAAGGTTGGAGTGTGAAGCTACAGTTACGCTCCAACCTTGGACGAAATACAATTGAATCTTTGGAATCCAACCATTCCGTTGACTAGTGTAACTGTACCTTTAGACAAAATAACATGATAAAGAATACTGCCAATGTCACTGAACTAATAACAATGTAAGAATTTTGTCTAATATAAAACCAAAGGATTTTATTCAGCTGAGGGCTAGCCCAACGACGCCCAAGTAACTCGTGTCGATTTGTTGTCTTATGGCTCCTGCTGGCCTGCAACTAAAAGCTTCTTTTAGCCCAATTGAAAATGCTCCAGCCTCGCGAGGCTTATTCGAAAAGTCCGAAATTTCTTTCCAAAGAACAAAAGATCGTTTTTCGTGATCGTTTTCCTTGTGGTTTGCCCAATTATATCATCTTATTATGAAGCCCAATCATAAAGCCCAAAAAACTTGCACATCAAGACTTCAATGTCTTTTTTCGCACCGAGTCTGTCCATTTCTAAGCCCATTCAAAAAAGCCCATAATCAATCTTCAGAGCCTATAAGGTCTTTGTAATGACCTTTTGACATCAACTTTGGCTTCTTCGTCGGAAGCCTGTTGGAAAAAGGCCATGATTTTCTCCTGGAGGACCGTATGGTCTCTTCAATGACCTTTTGGCCCTTTTTCTTAGCCCGTTTGAAAAAGGCCGTAAGTTCTTCAATGTCCATAAAGGTCTTGACAAAGACTTGTCGGGTGCCCGGGCCATGGCGTCGTGTTGAAGGGACTTTGAGTCTTTGTCCGCAAGAGTTCGGGGGAGCGCCAGTCACTGCATGGCTTGCCAAGCCATTCATCGAAGGGACGTTCTTCGGTGGCGTCTTATCCCCCAACTTCCTTTCTCTTCCGCGGGGCAAGACCACTCCTGGGCACAAGCTTCCTCACGACACAGATTGATAGTGTAACAAAGAATGACAGTAGAATAGTAGTAGTAGTATAAGTATCATTATAAATGTATGAATTATTATCATTATTATTATTATTGTTATTATTATTATTATTATTATTATTATTATTATTATTATTATTATTATTATTATTATTATTATCATAATTATTATTATTATTGTTGTTGTTGTTGGATTTTGTTGTTGTTGTTGTTGTTGTCATTGGTATTATTACTATCACACACAAGTGGACAAGATACAGGGATGACCCGTCATCCAGGAGGTGCCGAGATAAGAGGGAAGGAAGAGGGTAGGGGGGAGTGGAGTATGTAGTGGATGGAATAATGGGTGGGAGTGGTTTCTATGCCTTTGTCTTTTGGCTATCTCCCGTGTAAGAGGGAAAAAGCCTTTGGTATATATGTATGTATATATATATATATATATATATATATATATATATATATGTGTGTATGTATATATATATATATGTATATATATATATATGTGTGTGTGTGTGTGTGTGTGTGTGTGTGTGTGTGTGTGTGCGTGTAAATATATATATATATATATATATATATATATATATATATATATATGTGTGTGTGTGTGTGTGTGTGTGTGTGTGTGTGTGTGTGTGTGTGTGTGTGTGTGTGTGTGCAAAAATAATCACAATAACACGTGACTAAATAATATTGCAGAAACCACAGGGAAAATAAAGTCGGAATACTAAACGTTTTCGTCTATTACGACATCCTCATAGTACAAGAGACATAGAACACAATATTTATACAGAAATAAGAAAACTAGGGAAGATTATAGTCACATAAAAGTTCCGTACAATATACATACACACACATTCATATACAAATGGAACTAATGATAGTCATAATAAAACAATAAAACAGGAAATACAATGGAGCAAAACTATGTGGCCGAAATGTCCACAGGACATCTGGCATAATTAGGAGCCATGATACTGCTTTACTATCCTATTAATTATGAAATTATCTAGTTTAAATAAACCTAAACTCAAGTTGATATTGTTATCATTTTTTTTTTTATAAAACTGGATTCAAAAATGTTCCTTTCTAAAACAGAATTACAAACAACAATTTTGCTAGCATTGTCCCAGTCAATATTATGGTTAGTGTCCCTTACATGGACAAAAACCCCACTAGATATTTGGCCCGTCCTTATACTATATCTGTGTTGATTCATCCTAACATTTAATTCTTTACCAGTTTGGCCAATGTAACAGGAGCTACAGTGTTTACAAGGAATCTTATAGATACATCCTACAATGGCTTCTGCAATATATATATATATATATATATATATATACATATATATATATATATATATGTTTTATCAACCACAATGCACTTTAATTCGAAGCCATATAGGCGCATGCAGAAATTGTAACGAGGGACGCCCAAAGACTCGAACCCATGCGGCGAGAACGTTACAAGTGCCGAGTGACTTAAACCAATACACCACCAAGAGAGCTATAAGTTAAACGCAAGTTTTCTTATATATATCTGTATGCTCGAGTTCATACACATACACGAAAGTTTGTGTCTTGATGGTGTATTGTTTTAAGTCACTCGGCACTTGTAACGTTCTCGCCGCATGGGTTCGAGTCCTTGGGCGTCCCTCGTTACAATTTCTGCATGCACCTATATGGCTTAGAATTAAAGTGCATTGTGGTTGATAAAACGTATCTCTAAACACTGGGACCCAGTAAGTATATTCGTGTGCGTATCCCAAGCCCGGCTGATAAAGGAAGAGGGTTACCCCGACAGGCCCAGCTAGCTAGCTGTTTGCATATTTTTGTAGCCTGTCAGTTAATGGGGTACATGCGATATTATTATTATTATTATTATTATTATTATTATTATTATTAGAATTATTATTATTATCATTATTACCATTACTATTATTATTATTTCATTATTGCGGCTATCACCAGTCAAGCTGGTGAAGGGGTGTATTACTTGTAGGTACGGTTATACACGTCTTATCGTGTACACCGCACGTGGGACGGGCGCAGCTGACAGATAGTCTGTACAGTGTGGTCTAGGTGTAATATGTTGTATCAGATGTTTGTGTTTGTCGTGCAGTTTTTCTAGGTGTCTTGAGTGAAGTTTGTGTTTGTGTTGGTTGAGTGGACGGATGTTGGAAATTTGGTGTAGAGACTCAGTGGTTCTGAAGTCGCTCCATCGCGAGCCCGTGATGAACTGGACAGCGGCATTCTGAACCTTCTGATGCTCGTAGTTATTAGTGGCACATGTCAGCTGGCTTAGTCCCGGGGATTGGCACAGAATCGGTCTGACGAGGGCCAGGTACAATCGACGTTTGGTTCTCAGTGTTGCATTTTTGAAGCGTCTGAGCTTACCCAGCACAGCCCTAGCCTTCGCTCCCTGCTTGCGGAAGTGTGGGGTCCAGGTAAGGCCACTATCAAGTGTGCTACCCAGCACACGGGTATGGTCCTTCGCTGGGATGTTTGTGTTGTTTATTTTAAGAGGAGTGTTTGTGATTGCTCTGTTGGTTCGTTTGCAGGAGAAGTATACAGCATTGCATTTCGACGCGTTGGTCTTAATGCACCACTATTGCTCCCACGCGTGTGCCCCGTCTAGGATGTTTTGCATTACGTGTAACGCTCCCTGCAGCGTTTTGTGTCTGCTTATGTGGTTAGTGTCGTCCGCATACGAGAGTTAGAGCCTGGTTGCGCGGATAAGCTGGCTCTGGCAGGTCATTCGTATAAAGATTGTACAGAGTGGGGGCAAGGACTGACCCTTGCGGTACTCCAGCCTTCGGCACAAAAGGTTGGGACAGACAGCCTGTCGTCCAGGTAGTTGCAGAGCAACCTTGTGAACGGCAGGACAAAGTCGAAGTTGTGGTACAATTTGTACTTAAGGCCTTCATGCCAGACAGTATCGAATGCCTTCTCCACATCCTTACAAACCAAAATGGCCTTACCAGGGCGACCGTCTGGCGGTCTTTGAACCCATTGAGTGATCATGGATATTACGTCGTCTGCACCGCGCCCCGGCCGAAAACCAAACTGGCAGTCCCTCAGCACATTCTCCGTCTCTAGGTACTCGGTCAGGCGGCGGCATAAGACGTGCTCAAACACCTTTCCAAAGTACTCCAGAAGGGAGATGGGCCGGTATGAAAGGGGGGCGGAGGCGGGTTTGTGGGGTTTAGGAATGAGGATGGTATGGGAGGCTTTGAATAGTTGTGGGAAGTACCCAGAGGCTAGTGAGCTATTATATAGTGTCGTCATGTGTGAGATTATGTTGTCTGGCATACGTTTGAGTATGTGTGCATCGATGCCTGAGGGGCCAGGGGATTTTAGTTTTAATGCCTAGATAACCCCCTTTACCTCCTCCAAAACGATGGGGCAGATAAGGGGATCATCTTGATCTAACTGAGAGAGATCAACAGTCTCGTCGGAAATGAGGTCACTACAACTGTTCATGAAGGAGTTAACACTGTGCAAGGTGCTAAAGCAATGTGGTCCTTGCACAGGATGGGGTTTAAAGACCTCACTCCATGCTGACGCCAGAAGGTCAGCTTGGTGTTTGGGGGAGTGTGCAGAGTGGTTAAGATGGTTGATGACCTTGGGTGGAGGCACAGAGCACTCCTCCAGCTCACGTTTGAGGGTCCTCCAGAACATGGAAGGGTCCGTCTCACAGGCGCCGGAGAGCGAGGCCATCAGTTGCTCCTCCTCTCGATGTGAACCTGGGGTAAAACAGAAATTCTCATGCCTTACCTGGGGCTAATCAGGAACGCCCTCTACACGCGGGAAGTGAAATCTACTCACTTACCGTAAATTACACACACACACCTCTCACGAACATAGCCACATCCCAGGCACAAACATATACACTTCCTTTTTCTTCGACTAAAATTCGTTTCCTTTCTAACTTTCTCTTATTCTACATCTTCTCATTTCAGTTTACCTCCCACTAAAGATCTTTCCGTTTTTCCCCCTTTCTCTCCTACTACGTCTCCTACCATTTTCCAATCTTTCGTTGGTGATATAATCTGCTCTTCCTCCCGGCATTGACGCCGCCGTCCAAGCTCCTAGCCCAGTTCTCCCGAGTCACGACCACCAACAAGCCCCTAATCGCTCGCAAATCGCCCGGTGGCAATAGCCCTCTTTTATACGCTACTATCTTTTCATTTTCCTGCAGACATTCTTCCCCTCCCACAAAACCCGATCCCGCGCAAGCGAGGTGGTCTTTCCTTGGAATCCAGAATCCAGAATCCAGCTAGCTAGCCGGCGGTGTCAAAATTCTTTTGTTCGTGAAACTCCACGACGACCACCAGCCTCGGAATCCAGACGGCACTTTGGTAAACGAAGTCGGAAGCGTAAAGGAAATTGTCACAAGACGCTCCACAAACTAAGACTTTCAATGATCAACATCGCAACATATAGAGACAAGGAAGAAGAAATCTTGGAGATGATGAAGGAAGGAAAGATGGAGTTTATAGGGATGGCAGAGACAAGACGCTGGGGAAAAGATGGAGGAAGAGATCTTGGGGGATGGTATACCTTGTTGTAGTGTGGAAAAGAAGAGAGAGGGAGAAGGCACGGGGTAGTTAAGCTAGTGAGACCAAGACTGCCACAGTATATTCGAGAGGTGAGGTTGATCAATGGTGAGGTTGATCACTGGTGGGTCACAAAGCGTGGACCATAATAAACTCCCCCAGTGGACCAGAGTCTCCCAGTGTGATCCACAGGCGTAAACCTGGTAAGAGTTATTGGATGCAACACGTCTATTTGAGTTAAATTCAGTCTCCTGAGGTTAATGAACAGCAGTGTATAAGTATGGGGGAACCTGAGAGAACACATTGAGCACCCGTTGTTATCGCACAAGCAGAAAATAGAAATAAATAAATAAATGAATGAATTAATAAGATTAGAATAAAATGATGTATATATATATATATATATATATATATATATATATATATACATATATATATATATATATATATATATATATATATATATATTTATGCAGAAATCACTTGAGCGCGTGACCGAGCGCTTTCGTATATAGGATAGACGAAAGCGCTCGTTCTCCTTTCTGTTATGTTCCTATTGTTTTTCTGCATATAAATATATATATATATATATATATATATATATATATATATATATATATATACATACATATACCAAGGCTCTTTCCCCCTTTCAAGGGAGGTATCCAAAAAGGGAAAGGCATAAAAACACTTCCACCCATTTCATCCCTAATACACTCCACACCCCTCCCCCCCTCCTTCTCATCTGAGCACCTCCTGGATGACGGGTCATCCCTGCACCTTGCCCACCGCCCTGGGTCAGAAGCAGTGTCGCAAGACACAGCACATCCACAGCAAGGCCGCTTCATTTAATCGGCGACCCCCCCTCTCCGTCCCCCCTTGCATATAAGGAGAGGACGGGGAGAAATCCCTTCGGGCTGCGTCAAAATTTACTCACACATACTACCCCACCACCCACCCCCCTGCCCATTTCTCCTCATACAATCACAACATCATCCATATACAACCATTCTCCACTCACCTCTGTCTTCCGTCCTCTCCCTTCCTTCCTCAACAGTCATTCCCCTCTTCCCCAAAGCCCCCTTCACCCCATCTATCCACCTCATCCTAGGACGTCCCCTCATGTTCACTCCCTCCACATCTGCCTTCCATACCTCTTTTACTAGTCTTTCTTCACTCATTCATTCCATGTGTCCAAACCATCCTAATATTCTTTCATCAACCCTATCTCCCAGCTCCTTTTTCACCCCTGTTCTCCTCCTCACCTCCTCATTTCTCACTCTATCCAGCCTAGTAACCCCACCATACTTCTCAGACACCTCATCTCAAACACATTCAAACTCCTTCTCTCTTCTTCTCTTATGTTCCACGTTTCTGCCCCATACAGTGCTGTTGGCACAATCACTCCTTCATACAGTCTCCTCTTCGCATCCATTCCTAAATGTCTATTCCTCATTACACTCTTTAATCCACCAAGGCATTTACTCGCTTCTCTCAATCTACATTCTACCTCCACCTTCACTCCACCTTTTCCTGCTACACTTGCACCCAAGTATCTAAAACTATCCACTTCCTCCAGTCGCTCTCCCTTAATGTTCACTTCCAGTCTACTGCCACTTTCACCCCTTGTACATCTCATCACCTTACTTTTACCCACATTTATCTTTAGCTTTCTTCTATCACATACTCTCCCAAACTCTGCCACCAGCTTCCTCAATCCCTCCTCCGACCCTGCCACAAGCGCAGTGTCGTCCGCAAACAACAGCTGGCTCACCTCCCACTTTTCTCCATTTTCTTTAACCATCTCCAATCCCTGACCCACTACCCAAGCATTCACCTCTCACACCACCCCATCCATGTATAAGTTGAACAGCCAGGGCGACATAACGCATCCTTGACGAAGTCCCACCTTTACTTCAAACCACTCACTCTCTCCATTTCTAATCCTGACACAAGCTCTACTACTCTCATAAAACCTCTTGACAGCTCCCAAAAGCTTTCCTCCTATCCCATAAATCTGCATAACCTCCCACAGTGCCTTTCTGTCTACCCTATCATAAGCCTTTTTCAGATCCATAAAAGCCAAAAAAACATCCTTCCCCTTTCCTATAGCTTTCTCACATATCTGTCTTACCACAAAGATCTGATCTACACAACCTCTACCTGTCCTAAATCCACACTGTTCCTCACCAATTACTCCTTCTGTTCCTCTCCTAATCCTCTCAATTAAGATCCTCCCATAAGCCTTCCCTACTACACTTAACAGGCTAATCCCTCTGAAACTACTACATTCATACTTGTCCCCTTTTTCCTTGTAAAGAGGAACTATAAAGGCACTTCTCCAGTCCTCCGGTACTCTACCCTCTCTCCAGCAAACATTCAATAACCTCACCAACCAGTCCACCATCACTGAACCTCCCTTTTTCAGACATTCTGCATGGCATCCATCCAGACCAGGTGCCTTACCTGCTTTCATCATCTTTACAACTGCCTTCACCTCATCCTTCCTTATTTCTCCTCCATTCTCCTCACTCCTCACTCTCATTTTCTTTGCATTTCCCACTGCAGCTATCTTTCCATCCCTATCCTCCTTGACATTTAGCAACTCCCTAAAATATTCTGCCCATCTTCCCCTTACTGCCATCTCTTCCATTATGATCTCTCAATCTGTACCTTTTACCTTTTCTTCCCTACTTGATTCGCCTCCTCTTCCTCTCTTAATTTCTTTCCAAAACATCTTTTTATTACTTTCAAAATTTTCTGTCATACTCCTACCCCATTTCACATCTGCTCTCCTCTTTGCCTCCTTTACCTTTTGCTTTACTTCTCTTTTCTTTTCTTTGTACGTCTCATATGACTCCCCCGTCCTCTTTTGTAACCAATCTGTGAATGCTCGCTTCTTTTCTTCTACAACCTTCTTTGTTTCCTCATCCCACCATTCACTACCCTTTCTTCTATTTTCCCTGTCCTTCTTGTTCCACACACCATCCTTGCACACTTTAAGACTCCCTCCTTGAACCATCCCCATTCCTCCTCCACCCCCATCTCTGCTCCATCCTTTACTCCCTCCCACTCCTCCTTCAGCTTCTTTTCGTACTCCTTCTCCTTTTCCTTTTCATTCAAGGAGTTCACTCTAAGAACCTCCCTAACTTTTGTCCCTTTCCTCTTTCTCCATCTATCCTCCACTCTCAGCTTACCTTCCACCAAAAAATGATCTGATATTCCCCCACCCTCTCCCCTTAGCACATGTACATCCTTAACTCTTCCTATCATAATCCTATTTACCACTACATAATCCATTAGCGCTCTATCTACCACCCTTCCCCCCAGCACCCTCTCCCATGTGTATTTATGCTTGACTTTCTTCCGAAACACTGTATTTGCTATCATCAACTCTCTTTCTAGACACATTTCCACCATCAACTCTCCACTACGATTCTTTCCTGGAACTCCACACTTCCCAACCACTCCATCGATTGGACCATTTCCCACCCTAGCATTAAGGTCTCCCAGTACTATTACATTGACATTTCTTCCTAAACCCTCTATGCACTCATTTAAATTTATCCAAAAGGCCTCCCTTTCTTCCACGCTCTTCTCACTGCCAGGCCCATATGCACTTACAAAGACCCACATCTCCTTTTCCAGTTTCACCTTCATCCACATTATCCTTGAGGAAACCTCCTTCCACTCCACTATCTGTTTACCTATCTCCTCACTTACTAGAATAGCCACCCCTTCCCTCCCTCGCCCTCTCTTCACTCCTGATAACCTCCCACTTACACTCCCAAACTTACACTCACCCTTCCCTTTCAACTTAGTTTCACTCAAAGCCAACACATCCACCTTTCTTCTCACAAACATACTACCTATCTCTTCCCTTTTACTCTCATCTGTACCACATCCACGCACATTAAAAGACCCAAACCTTAGGGTGCTGGTCCGAGGCCCTCCGGCACCCCTTATGCCTTCACTTTTGTTTTTAGGATATATGCCCCGTGGGGCTACAGGGAGAAGGAAAAATTAGAATAGGTGAACTCGTGAGTTTCTCTTTCAACTTGTCAAAAGCTTGCTGTTGTGCAGGTCCCCATATGAACTTTGAGTCCTTTCTTAACAATGAACTTAGTGGATTAGCAATGTCAGCATAACTTTGAATGAATTTTCTATAATATCTTGTTAATCCCAAAAAGCTCCTAACCTTGTCTACATTGGTCGGAACTGGAAAATTCTTGACAGCGTCAACCTTTGAATTTACTGTACTAAGTCCGTGTCTGTCTATCTTATGTCCTAAGTAAATGACACTGTCTTGCAAGAACTTACATTTTTCAAGTTTTACTTTTAACCCTGCTTCTCCTAGTCTTGAGAATATAAAATCCAATTTCTTAAAGTACTCCACTGCAGTCTGAGAAACTATTAAAATGTCATCTAGAAATACACTGGCAGTGTTTCCTAACAATCCATCTAGAATAGTATTCATTAATCTCATGTAAGTTAATGGACTATTACATAACCCAAATGGCATTCTCTTGAACTCATAATGTCCTGTTGTAGTAGAAAATGCTGTAAACTCTCTTGAATCTTCATGCAATTCTATTTGCCAAAAAGCTGATTTGATATCTATAGTACTAAAATATCTATTCTCAGTTCCCAAACTTCTCAAAATGTCACCGATAATGGGTAATGGTAACCTATCACGAATGGTGTGCTTATTCAATTCCCTGTAATCAATAACTGGGCGCATAGTTCCATCAGACTTTGGTACTAAGGTGAAATACACGCTGAGTATTTCACCTGATAAAGAATACTGCCAATGTCACTGAACTAATAACAATGTAAGAATTTTGTCTAATATAAAACCAAAGGATTTTATTCAGCTGAGGGCTAGCCCAACGACGCCCAAGTAACTTGTGTCGATTTGTTGTCTTATGGCTCCTGCTGGCCTGCAACTAAAAGCTTCTTTTAGCCCAAGTGAAAATGCTCCAGCCTTGCGAGGCTTATTCGAAAAGTCCGAAATTTCTTTCCAAAGAACAAAAGATCGTTTTTCGTGATTGTTTTCCTTGTGGTTTGCCCAATTATATCATCTTATTATGAAGCCCAATCATAAAGCCCAAAAAACTTGCATATCAAGACTTCAATGTCTTTTTTCGCACCGAGTCTGTCCATTTCTAATCCCATTCAAAAAAGCCCATAATGAATCTTCAGAGCCTATAAGGTCTTTGTAATGACCTTTTGACATCAACTTTGGCTCGTACGTCGGAAGCCTGTTGGAAAAAGCCCATGATTTTCTCCTGGAGGACCGTATGGTCTCTTCAATGACCTTTTGTCCCTTTTTCTTAGCCCGTTTGAAAAAGGCCGTAAGTTCTTCAATGTCCATAAAGGTCTTGACAAAGACTTGTCGGGTGCCCGGGCCATGGCGTCGTGTTGAAGGGACTTTGAGTCTTTGTCCGCAAGAGTTCGGGGGAGCGCCAGTCACTGCATGGCTTGCCAAGCCATTCATCGAAGGGACGTTCTTCGGTGGCGTCTTATCCCCCAACTTCCTTCCTCTTCCGCGGGGCAAGACCACTCCTGAGCACAAGCTTCCTCACGACACAGATTGATAGTGTAACAAAGAATGACAGTAGAATAGTAGTAGTAGTATAAGTATCATTATATATGTATGAATTATAATCATTATTATTATTATTATTATTATTATTATTATTATTATTATTATTATTATTATTATTATTATTATTATTATTATTATTATTATTATTATTATTATTATTATTATTATTATTATTATTATTATTATTATTATAATTATTATTACACAATGTAACACATGTTTTGTTTATTTGTATTTTTTCATGTTTACATATGTAATTCGTGTCACTGAATCCAAATATTTCATTAGTTTTGACGTAACATCGATATTTCTTTATTTATTCTTGATTTTATATTTTATTGTTATATACGCAACCTTTCTCTACAGTAGTTAATTGATTCAATCTACTTTAGCATTCTAAGGATAATTATACAACATCTAGTATTTTTTTCATAATATGAAGTGTATTTAAGAGCTACAATATTAGTAAGAACAAAATAAACAACACAACTTTGCACTGCAAGTGTTTTGATGACTCTTCTAATGATTAGAAGTGCTTTGACGATCGAGATTTTCTAGAATGCATGCTTTCGTCTTTTCTGACTAGTGACCATATGTAATCTCCCATCATAGCAGTAATCCATCGTCCTTGATATCTTCTTTCCATAGTTGCGATATCCTGATGAAATCTCTCGCCATGCTCCTCACTGACAGCCCCCAAGTTTTCGGGGAAGAAATCTAGGTGAGAATGCAAGAAATGTATCTTGAAGGACATACGACAACCAAGTTTCCTGAAGTTTTCAATAAGCTTTGCCACTATTTGTTTATAATTAGGGTCCTTGTGATTTCCTAGGAATCCACGAACTACATCACGAAATGAACACCAAGCTTCTCTTTCAACTTTCGTCATCGCTCTTTCCAGTTTCCAGTTTCCGTTTTCGTTTCCGGTACACAGATGTCCTGCAGTCTTCTCCTAGTAGATTCCATTCTTTCATCCTTGATGTAAGAAGCTCAGCTCCTGACTTAGTAAGACCTAAGTCTCTGATTAAGTCATCTAGCTCACTCTGACTTGGAAAGTGAGGCTTCGAAGTCGTTCTTGGTGCGAAATCTTCGTCTCCCATTTCATGGCTGCTGCTACCTGCTGACCCTTCAGATGAAATTTCCATTGCATCTTCCATCTGGAAAGAAAGAAATAACTAAATATAGCAACTTCAACAAAGACGAATAGCATTAGTATTCCATATATCTTTAGGAAAGTGAATGTTATATTAAGTACTTAATATTGAAGTTAATTAAAAGTAAAGAGAGTATGATAAAAATAAACTTGCATTTTCTGGTGGTTGTGGTACTGGTAAGCTATCATCATGTGGGATAGGTGCTCTAGATGATGGTATGTCTGGATACTGCAGAGCTTGTCTTTCTTTCACTTTCCTGTACTTCGTCACATCAATCATACAAAAGTAGCAGTCGTCGTGATGGTTCTTCGGCTTTCTCCATATTCTAGGAATGGCAAAAGGCATTGCCCTTCCTGTACCTCTCAGCCATCCTTCTAGAGTAGATCGGCAGCTTCCACATATCACATGAGGTGCCCATGGCTTGTCCTGGTCACCCATGGGCATTCCGAAATAGAGTCTGTACGCTATCCACACTTTAGCACCTCTCACGATCTTATGTAGTACTTGTTTTTTCCCAATATAATAACCACACACATAGCAAAATGTATCAGGAGAATTTTCACATCCTCTAGTAGCCATCTTAACAGGTAAATAGTTCAGTCATTGATCTGAAAGAGAAAATTAGATAAACATTTAGTAGCAGACCACATAACAATTCCAAAATATACATGGTAACATTGAAATTATATGTATTTCTATAACGGTCGATGATACAGAAAAAATAATTGCATATTTGAAATCAGCAGGAACAATGGATTAATAAAATTTAAAAACAATACAGTAAACAAAACTTTTGAAAAAAAAAAAATGTTACGTTGTGTTATTATTATTATTAGTATTATTATTAGTATTATTATTAGTATTATTATTCATTATTATTTTCATTATTATTATTATTATTATTGTTGTTGTTGTTGTTGTTGCTGTCATTGGTATTATTACTACCACACACAAGTGGACAAGATACAGGATTGACCCGTCATCCAGGAGGTGCCGAGATAAGAGGGAGGGAAGAGGGTAGGGGGGAGTGGAGTATGTAGTGGATGGAATGGGTGGGAGTGGTTTCTATGCCTTTGTCTTTTGGCTATCTCCCGTGTAAGAGGGAAAAAGCCTTTGGTATATAAATATATATATGTATATATATATATATATATATATATATATATATATATATATGTATGTATGTGTGTGTTTATATATATATATATATATATATATATATATATATATATATATATATATATATATATGTATATATATATATGGGTTTGGTACGATTGGTCTAACGACGATTGGTCTAATACCGATTGGTCCAAAGCCAACTGGTCTAATAGAACAATTCGTCTAAAACCGATTCGTCCAATATACTATTTGGTGTAATGACGATTAGTCTAAAATTGATGTAAAGACAGTGATAGAAATACAAGAATTTAAATCAGAGACTTTTATTTAAGACACACATAAAAATATACTTTAAAGACAATGATAGAGACTTTTATTTAGGACACACATAAAAATATACTTTAAAAATACAAAAAGAATATAAAAATTTAACTTAATAAGCAATATTATATACGTCTTGAATTATTTGGCATGGTTTGTCACTGGTTTCAATAGCTCTTTGTTTTATTTTATTACGGCACTTCACTACATCGATTCGACTGGCTTCCGCAGATCCACAAGTATGATCACTTTGTTTTGTTACAATGTGACAATTATCTTCACAGTGAGTTACGGCAGATCCTTTACATGATCTTGTTTCGCATCGCCAGTAAAATGTTTCTTTACCACTTGTCTTTCGAACCCTTTTTGAGCGCAATGTAAACAGATAACCATCTGCAGCAAGCTTTTCCTTTCCTCTTTCGGATAACACAATTTCACACACAGGAAACTCCATGCTAAGGGCTTAGGAGAATACTCCAAAATGCAAATACTCTAAAACAAAGTAAGAAAGAACTTCGACACAAACTATCTCTTAGTTAAATCGGTAGTTAGAATAAAGAAATTTTGCACAAAGTATCCTTTAGGTGAAGCGGTAGTTAGCTATGGTAGTTAGACGAATCGTATATTTGGTTTTAGACCAATTCGCTTTGGACCAATCTTAGTTAAATCGGTAGTTAGAATAAAGAAACTTTGCACAAACTATCCTTTAGGTGAAGCGGTTGGTTTTAGACCAATCGTGTTGTTGGACCAATCGTACTATTGGGCGAGATGGTTTTAGACCAATTCGCTTTGGACCAATTGGAATTAGACCAATCGTCGTTAGACCAATCGTCCGGGACCGATATATATATATATATATATATATATATATATATATATATATATATATATATATATATATATATATATATATATATATATGAGAGTAATTCGCTAGTAGCAGCGACATCAAACCGATAAAAAAAATTTGTGACAGTTGCATGCGGGATTCGAACCCGCTGTACTCGGCCATCCGTAAATTACCTTCCCAGTGCCCTAACCACTAGACCACAGAGGCTATAAAATCCTTGAAACCTGGAACCGAACTGATTCCCGAGGGAAGGAAGATCACTTATTACGGCGATCCGAAATTCCTGTTTTACTCAAGGACCAGCCCACCAGTGATATGGGGTAAGGACCGGGTCGAACCCCTTTCACGCTTATCGCCATTGTAACTATGAGAGTAATTCGCTAGTAGCAGCGACATCAAACCGATAATTTTTTTTTTGTGACAGTTGCATGCGGGATTCGAACCCGCTGTACTCGGTCATCCGTAAATTACCTTCCCAGTGCCCTAACCACTAGACCACAGAGGCTATAAAATCCTTGAAACCTGGAACCGAACTGATTCCCGAGGGAAGGAAGATCACTTATTACGGCGATCCGAAATTCCTGAAACTTCGAACTGAAGAAGAAGAAAGAGGAGTTACGGCAGGGGTTGTCTTGAGCGTTCGAAGAATTAATAAGTGTGTTTCCAGCCCCCGGCCTCAAGAAATGTGGTCCATCGGGAGACTGCAATGCCAGAAGGAGTTCCCGGGTTTCCGACCGTAATTCCGGAGGACAGGAATGCCAAAAGACGTCCTTATGTGTGGCCTAGCAGCGTAAAACTAACATACACATAGGTACATACAAACATAATCATATTTACATGCAGACATACAAAGATGTAGCCTAACCAAGGCACACACACACACACTTCAACCATACCAACACCCACCCCACATCCATTTGTATCTTAGCTTTTAGTGGATGAAGTGTCACCTCTACGGACTGCAAACTGCCTGCATGAAAAGCAGTGCAGCAAGGCACAGCACCTTCACACCAGGGCCCGACAGCCGGGGCTGGTTTACCCACACAGCTTCCTTTACATGGCAACCCTCCCACCTCGTCCACAGAAGCAATTACAGAGCCGTCAAGAAGAAATCTTCCTTGGCCTTTCTCACCCATTCATAACCACTCTCCATTCATACCTATCTCTTCCCCTCTCCTTTCCCTGCTCGGCAGACATGCCCCTTGTACCCACGGCCTTATTTCACCCTATCCATCTCATTGTCGGTCTTCCCCTCAAGTCCATTCCATCCACCTCCGCCTTCTACACTCATTATGTTAGTCTTTCTTCATTCTTTCCATATACCCTAGCCATCTCCGTATTCTTTGGTCAACCCTATCTACCAGCCGTCTTTCCACCCCCGCTCTCTGCCTCACCTCTTTATTTCTCTCTATATACATCTTCGGAACCCCCACCACACTCCTTAAATATTTCACCTTCCATTTTAATGTAATCTGGCGTTAGAAACCAGAACGAAATTAGAATTGAGAACCACAGGAATTGGTAGGGAAAGTTGCAGCATCAATCACCCTCAATTCTGAAGCGGCAAATCACGGAGTCACATTTTTTTTTTCTCATGGAAGATGATTATATACAGATACAAAGCTTACTTTTAGATACGGTTACGCTAGTCAACGGAATGGTTGGATTGTAACAGATTACATTGAATTTAGTTCAAGGGTGGAGTGTGAAGCTACAGTTACGCTCCAAACTTGGACGAAATCTAATTGAATCTTTGGAATCCAACCATTCCGTTGACTAGTGTAACTGTACCTTTAGACAAAATAACATGATAAAGAATACTGCCAATGTCACTGAACTAATAACAATGTAGGAATTTTGTCTAATATAAAACCAAAGGATTTTATTCAGCTGAGGGCTAGCCCAACGACGCCCAAGTAACTTGTGTCGATTTGTTGTCTTATGGCTCCTGCTGGCCTGCAACTAAAAGCTTCTTTTAGCCCAAGTGAAAATGCTCCAGCCTCGCGAGGCTTATTCGAAAAGCCCGAAATTTCTTTCCAAAGAACAAAAGATCGTTTTTCGTGATCGTTTTCCTTGTGGTTTGCCCAATTATATCATCTTATTGTGAAGCCTAATCATAAAGCCCAAACAATTTGCACATCAAGACTTCAATGTCTTTTTTCGCACCGAGTCTGTCCATTTACTAAGCCCATTCAAAAAAGCCCATAATCAATCTTCAAAGCCTATAAGGTCTTTGTAATGACCTTTTGACATCAACTTTGGCTCGTACGTCGGAAGCCTGTTGGAAAAAGCCCATGATTTTCTCTTCGAGGACCGTATGGTCTCTTCAATGACCTTTTGGCCCTTTTTCTTAGACCGTTTAAAAAAGGCCGTAAGTTCTTCAATGTCCATAAAGGTCTTGACAAAGACTTGTCGGGTGCCCGGGCCATGGCGTGGTCTTGAAGGGACTTTGAGTCTTTGTCCGCAAGAGTTCGGGGGAGCGCCAGTCACTGCATGGCTTGCCAAGCCATTCATCGAAGGGACGTTCTTCGGTGGCGTCTTATCCCCAGGAGGGACAGCTTTCTTCTGAGCCCAAAAGTATAAATCTTCTTCCCCCAACTTCCTTCCTCTTCCGTGGGGCAAGACCACTCCTGGGCACAAGCTTCCTCATGACACAGATTGATAGTGTAACAAAGAATGACAGTAGAATAGTAGTAGTAGTATACGTATCATTATATATGTATGAATTATTATTATTATTATTATTATTATTATTATTATTATTATTACACTGATATACAAATTTTAAAAAGTTGCGGATATCTTGGTATCCAACACTTGTTCAATGACATGTGAAACATGCTGATTCAGGATATGAAAACCATTTGTCTCTGTCACCCACCGTTTATTTGATATACGCCTTCAACCATTTATATTTCACTAGACCAATTTATTTTTACATGAGTAATAATGAACATGGCATCAGCTAAGTAAATAGTGAAATTGAGGTGCATGGCACTTGTATTATACAGTAATATCTAGTTCAACATATAATATACACATGCAATCCATACACACTGAAATACAAACGCGTTTGGTTTGAATTTCTTGGTCGTAGACTTGCGTTTGTGCTGAGCAATTGGTATGTCACGCTGAAGTGACCAGCAGTAGTCGGCCAACATTGCTACACTCCATCGACCTTGATACCGTGACTCCATCACCGAGATGTCCTGGTGAAAACGTTCACCGTCTTCGTCACTAACTGAACCTAGGTGTTCGGGGAAGAAGTCAAGATGTGAGTCGAGCAGATGAACACCATACCAGATATCTATAGCTTGTTTATCAGTGTAATTATTATTATTATTATTATTATTACTATTATTATTATTATTATTATTATTATTATTATTATTATTATTATTATTATTATCATCATTATTAGTATTGTTATTGTTGTTGTTGTTGTCATTGGTATTATTACTATCACACACAAGTGGACAAGATACAGGGATGACCCGTCATCCAGGAGGTGCCAAGATAAGAGGGAGGGAAGAGGGTAGGGGGGAGTGGAGTATGTAGTGGATGGAATGGGTGGGAGTGGTTTCTATGCCTTTGTCTTTTGGCTACCTCCCGTGTAACTGTACCTATATATGCATATATAGATTTGTCAATTTTAATGTTATCTGACAAGCGAAAATTGACTCGTTAGCTCCTAGATCAATTTCTTTGAGGCCAATAGAAACAATCTGGCGCTAGAACCCAGAACGAAATTAGAATGAGAACCACAGGAATCGGTAGGGATAGTTGCAGCATCAATCGCCCTGAACCGCAAGCCTCAATTCTGAAGCGTTTTTTTTTTTTTTTTTTTTTTTTTTTGCTCATGCAAGATGATGATATACAGATACAAAAGCTGAACTTTTAGATACGGTTACGCTAGTCAACAGAATGGTTGGATTGCAACAAATTACATTGAATTTCGTTCAAGGTTGGAGTGTGAAGCTACAGTTACGCTCAAATCTTGGACGAAATCCAATTGAATCTTTGGAATCCAACCATTCCGTTGACTAGTGTAACTGTCGTCGTCGTCGTCGTCGTTGGCAGCACTCGTATCCGAGTATACGCAGTTCACTGACATTTCCTTCTATGTGAGATGAGCCCTATCTGTGCTCGGAAGAGGCGGCCGCAGCCACCGCAGGGAATGGTCGGGGGGTTCTGGGGATTCTCTGCTCTTGCCTTCCTTATATTTCTTTTTACCTCTATTTGCTGTCTTCTGTTGTTCTCAAAGATCTCTGTTTTGTCGTGGATGGTTCTTCTCCAGCTCTCTCTATTAGCGGCCTCTGTTTCCCAGTTGGTAGGGTCGATGTCAACCGCCTTCAGTGTATGTTTGAGCTGGTCTTTAAACCGGCGTTTTGGTGCACCGCGAGGTCTGTTCCCAGAGTCAAGCTCTGAGAACAGTACTTGTTTTGGCAAGCGATTGTCATGCATCCGGGCAAGATGACCAGCCCATCTTAGTCGGTGACGTGTTATGGTGGCCTCTATGCTTTCCGTCCTTGCGCGGAGGAGGACCTCGTTGTTTGTGACCCTGTCTTGCCACTTTATCCGCAGGATCTGACGGAGGTTAGATTGGTGGAATCTTTCCAGTTCCACTGTGTACTTCCGGTAAAGTACCCATGTCTCACAAGCGTAGAGCAAAGTTGAAATTACAACAGCCTGATAGACCATGAGTTTTGTGTTTTGTGTCAGTCCTGGGTTGCTGAATACTCTGCTGTGTAGTTTTCCATATGCTGCATGTGCAGCTCTGATTCTATTTTTGACATCTCTTTCTGCAGTAGAGTTTACATCTAAGATACTGCCAAGGTATGTGAAATAGTCAACATTCTCTAGCTCCAGACCACTGATAGTTATCTTGTCCTCAGGTGGTGTATAATGTCCAGGACGAGGTTGGAGAAGGACTTTGGTCTTTGCAATGTTAATGTTTAGTCCGAACTGCGAGTATGCTCTAGAGAAGTTGTCCGCAGAGGCCTGCAGGTCCTCAAGGGTATGGGCTATGGTACAGTTGTCGTCAGCATATTGTAGCTCTGACATTTGCATGGGGTATGTTCTATTTCTGAATCTAAGGCAGGCGGTGTTGAATAGTCCGCCATCCATTCGATATCGGAGCTCGATTCCGGGGTTGTTCTCTGGTATCTCATGGAGCATTGCCGCCAGATAGATGGAGAAAAGTGTTGGGGCAAGCACACACCCTTGTTTAAGGCCCCCTGTAATGGGAAAAGGTTCCGAGAGGCCGGTCTGGTGTTGGACACGGCCTAGCATTCCATCATGTAGGGATCGGATAGGTGTTGTAAATTTTTCAGGACAGCCAAAACGTTCAAGGACTTGCCACATGGCTGACCTGGGGATGCTGTCAAAGGCCTTTTCAAGATCGTAGAAAATCCTTCCCAGGGGCTGTTGATGTTCTCTGCACTTTTCCTGGGACTGTCTTGCACAAAAGATCATATCAATGGTCCCTCTATTAGGTCTGAATCCGCATTGGCTTTCAGGAAGGATGTCCTCTGACAGAGTGAGGAGGCGGTTGAGAAGGATTCTGGCAAGAATCTTCCCAGTGATGTAAGTGTAACTGTGCCTTTAGACAAAATAACATGAGAAAGAATGCTGCCAATGTCACTGAACTAATAACAATGTAGGAATTTTGTCTAATATAAAACCAAAGGATTTTAT
>NW_027467489.1:297500-302500 GCF_046742065.1 Oratosquilla oratoria
AGAGAGGGAGAAGGCACGGGGTCGCTATGATAGTGAGACCAAGATTCGCACAGTATATTCGAGAGGTGAAGTTGATCAATTAAAGACTTGAGGTGAGGTTGATCAACTAAAGACTAATGAAATGTACAATACGGATGAACGGAAGAAAGTACAACATATATCAAGTGTATGCGCCTCAACAGGGATGTCCTGAAGAAGGTAAAGAACAACTCTTGGATTATTTTGAAGAAGAATACGAGATCCTAGATGGCGATATAGGACTTTCGATTGGTGATTTTAATGCAAGGGTTGGAAGGTAAAGAGAAGGAATAGAGAACATAATAGTGACATTTGGAGAAAAGATAAACTCAGTGCGAGAAAAAATGATAGACCACTGCATGAAAATGATTAATAGATTTTATCAACATAAAGAGGAACACAAATTAATTCAATATAGATGGAATCGACAGACTGGGCAATTTTATAATAAAACAATTATAGTTCGGACAGATGAATATCTACCAATGTAAAGGTTACCAGGAGTGAGTCTAGATTCAGACCCCACATCCATTTGTATCTTAGCTTTTAGTGGATGAAGTGTCACCTCTACGGACTGCAAACTGCCTGCATGAAAAGCAATGCAGCAAGGCACAGCACCTTCACACCAGGGCCCGACAGCCGGGGCTGGTTTACCCACACAGCTTCATTTACATGGCAACCCTCCCCCCTCGTCCACAGAAGCAATTACAGAGCCGACAAGAAGAAATCTTCCTTGGCCTTTCTCACCCATTGATAACCACTCTCCATTCATACCTATCTCTTCCCCTCTCCTTTCCCTGCTCGGCAGACATGCCCCTCGTACCCACGGCCCTATTTCACCCCATCCATCTCATTGTCGGTCTTCCCCTAAGTCCATTCCATCCACCCCCGCCTTCTACACTCATTTTGTTAGTCTTTCTTCATTCTTTCCATATACCCTAGCCATCTCCGTATTCTTTGGTCAACCCTATCTACCAGCCGTCCTTCCACCCCCGCTCTCTACCTTTCACCTCCCTTGTAGTCACTGTCACCACCACTGTCAGACCTCTTCCTCTATTCTGTTAGTAGTCACTTAATTTGCCTTCACGTCTTTTCTTATAAGTTTTTCAGTCCTTTCTAAGCAGTAGGCCCCATGCCTAGTTTCCTTTAGTCTCACTAGTTTCCAAGTTCATTAGGCCCCATGCCTAGTTCTTGTCATGTACTTCAAATCAGTCCTGGGGTAAAGAAATTGGTACTTTTCTTCTTTCACTGTAATTTCACAGTCTTGGTACACTCAGGATCTCTCTCTCTCGTCTTTCACCGTCTCTCGAGATCCCCGTATCCTACGCTAAGCTACCTTCGTCTGACGTCACTAATTTTTCTAATCCAATCTCCTCTGACTTCTCAAATAGATGTCACTCCTTATGGGCGTGACTTTGAATTCATGCACCAATAGTTTTTCCTCCTTCTCCACCTTTTCTCCAATCCGGAAAGCCGTAACAATGTCACTAGCAATATCGTTTACCTCAGCTTAGTCAAACGAAAAATAACTTTGCGCTTACAGAGTTTTGATTACATCAGCGATTATAAAACAGTCACCACCGTCGGTGTGTTTGCATAGACAGAACGACGCCTTGAACGACGCCTTCCAATCTTTGTTTATAACAACAGTAGGCGTCGAATCTTGACTTGTTGACTCAGCGTGTATTTCACTTGATTACCATTCGTACAACTACCGGCCTCTTACACTGCCTCACCTCTTCATTTCTCTCTCTATACATCTTCGGAACCCCCACCACACTCCTTAAATATTTCACCTTAAACACATTTTGATTCTTGTCTAAAAACCCACCATCCCGTTTCCTGTCAGTGAGAGACCCCTGTTATGGCAAAGCCCTGTCACTTGCGACAAGCCGCTGTCTTTTTTTTCCCTAGGCCGATGTTGGGTCGCCTCCCCGCCTAGCCAGGCCATTCGGGAACCGGTTCGGCAAGCACACAGTGGGCCCGGGGAATCGAACACATGGCCACCTGCTTATGAATTAAAGAACTGTATTTGCTGGACTACCCGACTCATCCTTGAAATCCAAGTCTCTGCCCCATCCAGTGTCGTGGGAACATAAGAATGAAGGAGACTGCAAGAGACCATTAGGCCTACACTAGGCAGCTCTGTATCCATCACCACCTGTCTTCCCCATCGTGGGAAAAGTCGCCTTCCATTTGTACAGACTTCTCTTCGCGTTTCCCCCAGATACCTGCATGCCTTCTGCCACTTACGAGATCTTCGACAGAGCGCTCGCAATCTTCGAAGTCTGCTGCTTGGCAGGCCCTCTTCGACAAAGAAATTTGGAGTCTGCCGCTCACGAGGTGGTTTCCTTCGTCAAAGAATCTTGGAAGTTCGCCGCTCACGAACTCTACTTGGGCAAAGCGTCCGAGACGTTCAAAGTGTGCTGTTAGATCGCGTGGGCAAAGAGCAACTGGATGAATGAGACACCAAACCCAAGAGGTTACATGTTGGGAACATCTTGCTAGGGTTTCTCTTGCGTAATGTATAAGTGCATATACAGACATTTATATGTATGTATGTATGGGTCACCAGAAGAAAAAACCTAGTGAACTAAAGGTTTATCCATTTACACACACACACGCGCGCGCGCGCGCCCACACACACACACACACACACACACACACACACACACACACACACACACACACGCACGCACATATCCCCTGAAAGAACTTAAAACTGACCGAGGAAAAAAAAGATTATGCAGATCTCATAGTCTACACTGGTGGGTCACAACGCGTGGACCATAATGAACTCCCCCAGTGGACCAGAGTCTCGCAGTGTGATCCACAGGCGTAAACCTGGTAAGAGTTATTGGATGCAACACGACTATTTGAGTCAAATTCAGTCTCCTGAAGTTAATGAACAGCAGTGTATAAGTATGGGGGAACTTGAGAGAACACATTGAGCACCCGTTGTTATCGCACAAGCAGAAAATAGAAATAAATAAATAGATGAATAAATTAATAAGATTAGAATAAAATTATGTATATATATATATATATATATATATATATATATATATATATATATGCAGAAATCACTTGAGCGCGTGACCGAGCGCTTTCGTATATAGGATAGACGAAAGCGCTCGGTCACCTTTCTGTTATTTTCCTATTATTTTTCTGTATATAAATATATATATATATATATATATATATGACATAATTTTCTTTACTTTTCAAATGCATCAAAATTATATAGAAATTGATGGTCATCCCGTATTGAATATAACCATTCCGTTGACTAGTGTAACTGTACCTATAGCCAAAATAACATGATGAAGAATACTGCCAATGTCACTGAACTAAAAACCATGTAGGAATTTTGTCTAATATAAAACCAAAGGACTTTATTCAGCTGAGGGCTAGCCCGACGACGCCCAAGTAACTTGTGTCGATTTGTTGTCTTATGGCTCCTGCTGGCCTGCAACTAAAAGCTTCTTTTAGCCCAAGTGAAAATGCTCCAGCCTCGCGAGGCTTATTCGAAAAGTCCGAAATTTCTTTCCAAAGAACAAAAGATCGTTTTCGTGATTGTTTTCCTTGTGGTTTGCCCAATTATATCATCTTAATGTGAAGCCCAATCATAAAGCCCCAAAAATTTGCCATCAAGACTTCAATTTTTTTTTTTCGCACCGAGTCTGTCCATTTACTAAGCCCATTCAAAAAAGCCCATAATCAATCTTCAGAGCCTATAAGGTCTTTGTAATGACCTTTTGACATCAACTTTGGCTCGTACGTCGGAAGCCTGTTGGAAAAAGGCCATGATTTTCTCCTCGAGGACCGTATGGTCTCTTCAATGACCTTTTGGCCCTTTTTCTTAGCCCGTTTGAAAAAGGCCGTAAGTTCTTCAATGTCCATAAAGGTCTTGACAAAGACTTGTCGGGTGCCCGGGCCATGGCGTCGTGTTGAAGGGACTTTGAGTCTTTGTCCGCAAGAGTTCGGGGGAGCGCCAGTCTGCATGGCTTGCCAAGCCATTCATCGAAGGGACGTTCTTCGGTGGCGTCTTATCCCCAGGAGGGACAGCTTTCTTCTGAGCCCAAAAGTAAAAATCTTCTTCCCCCAACTTCCTTCCTCTTCCGCGGGACAAGACCACTCCTGGGCACAAGCTTCCTCACGACACAGATTGATAGTGTAACAAAGAATGACAGTAGAATAGTACATACATACATACATATACCAAGGCTTTTTCCCCCTTCCAAGGGAGGTAGCCACAAAAAGAAAGGCATAAAAACACTCCCACCCATTTCATCCCTAAAAACACTCCACACCCCTCCACCTCTTCATCTGAGCACCTCCTGGATGACGGGTCATCCCTGAACCCTGCCCACCGCCCTGGGTCAGAAGCAGTGTCGCAAGACACAGTACATCCACAGCAAGGCCGCTTCATTTAATCGGCGACCCCCCCTCTCCGTCCCCCCTTGCATATAAGGAGAGGACGGGGAGAAATCCCTTCGGGCTGCGTCAAAATTTACTCACACATACTACCCCACCCCCCACCCCCCTGCCTATTCCTCCTCATGTCGTCACAACATCATCCATATACAACCATTCTCCACTCACCTCTGTCTTCCGTCCTCTCCCTTCCTTCCTCAACAGACATTCCCCTCTTCCCCAAAGCCCCCTTCACCCCATCCATCCACCTCATCCTAGGACGTCCCCTCATGTTCACTCCCTCCACATCTGCCTTCCATACCTCTTTTACTAGTCTTTCGTCACTCATTCTTTCCATGTGTCCAAACCATCCTAATATACTTTCATCAACCCTCTCTCCCAAAACCTTTTTCACCCCTGTTCTCCTCCTCACCTCCTCATTTCTCACTCTATCTAGCCTAGTAACCCCCACCATACTTCTCAGACACCTCATCTCAAACACATTCAAACTCCTTCTCTCTTCTTCTCTTATGTTCCACGTTTCTGCCCCATACAGTGCTGTTGGC
>NW_027467489.1:307500-380000 GCF_046742065.1 Oratosquilla oratoria
TTTGGTCAACCCTATCTACCAGCCGTCTTTCCACCCCCGCTCTCTCCCTCACCTCTTCATTTCTCTCTCTATACATCTTCGGAACCCCCACCACACTCCTTAAATATTTCACCTTAAACACATTTTGATTCTTGTCTAGAAACCATCCCGTTTCCAGTCAGTGAGAGAACCCTGTTATGGCAAAGCCCTGTCACTTGCGACAAGCCGCTGTCTTTTTTTTCCTAGGCCGATGTTGGGTCGCCTCCCCGCCTAGCCAGGACATTCGGGAACCGGTTCGGCAAGCACTTAGTGGGCCCGGGGAATCGAAGACATGGCCACCTGCTTATGAGTTAAAGAACTGTATTTGCTGGACTACCCGACTCATCCTTGAAATCCAAGTCTCTGCCCCATCCAGTGTCGTGGGAACATAAGAACATAAGAATGAAGGAGACTGCAAGAGACCATAAGGCCTACACTAGGCAGCTCCGTATCCATCACCACCTGTCATCCCCATCGTGGGAAGAGTCGCCTTCCATTTGTACAGACTTCTCTTCGCGTTTCCCCCAGATACCTGCATGCCTTCTGCCACTTACGAGATCTTCAGCAGAGCGCTCAGAATCTTCGAAGTCTGCTGCTTGGCAGGCCCTCTTCGACAAAGGATTTTGGAGTCTGCCGCTCACGAGGTGGTTTCCCTCGTCAAAGAATCTTGGGAATTGATCACTGGTGGGTCACAACGCGTGGACCATAATGAACTCCCCCAGTGGACCAGAGTCTCGCAGTGTGATCCACAGACATAAACCTGGTAAGAGTTATTGGATGCAACACGACTAATTTGAGTCAAATTTAGTCTTCTGAGGTTAATGAACAGCAGTGTATACGTATGGGGGAACTTGAGAAAATACATTGAGCACCCGTTGTTATCGCACAACCAGAAAATAGAAATAATTAAACAGATGAATATATTAATAAGATTAGAATAAAATTATATATATATATATATATATATATATATATATATATATATATATATATATATATATATATATATATATATACATATATATATGTGTGTGTGTGCAGAAATCACTTGAGCACGTGACCGAACGCTTTCGTATATAAGACGAAAGCGCTCGGTCTCCTTTCTGTTATTTTCCTATTGTTTTTTCTGCATATATATATATATATATATATATATATGTATATATATATATATGTATATATATATATGACATAATTTTCTTTACTTTTCAAATGCATGAAAATTATATAGAAATTGATGGCCATCCCGTATTGAATATAATCCTTGTCATCTTTTGCATTTATATGCATATATAGATTTGTCAATTTTGACGTAATCTGACAAGCGAAAATTGACTCGTTAGCTCCTAGATCAATTTCTTTGAGGTCAATAAAAATAATATGTTGTTAGAAACCAGAACGAAATTAGAATTGAGAACCACAGGAATTGGTAGGGAAAGTTGCAGCATCAATCGCCCTCAACCGCAAGCCTCAATTCTGAAGCGGCAAATCACGGAGTCACCATTTTTTTTTTCTCAAGAAAGATGATTATATACAGATACAAAGCTTACTTTTAGATACGGTTACGTTAGTCAACGGAATGGTTGGATTGCAACAGATTATATTGAATTTCGTTCAAGGTTGGAGTGTGAAGCTACAGTTACGCTCCAACCTTGGACGAAATCCAATTGAATCTTTGGAATCCAACTATTCCGTTGACTAGTGTAACTGTACCTATATACAAAATAACATCATAAAGAATACTGCCAATGTCACTGAACTAATAACAATGTAGGAATTTTGTCTAATATAAAACTTTCACCTCCCTTGTAGTCACTGTCACCACCACTGTCAGACCTCTTCCTCTATTCTGTTAGTAGTCACTTAATTTCTCCTCACGTCTTTTCTTATAAGTTTTCCAGTCCTTTTTAAGCAGTAGGCCCCATGCCTAGTTTCCTTTAGTCTCACTAGTTTCCAAGTTCATTAGGCCCCATGCCTAGTTCTTGTCATGTACTTCAAATCAGTCCTGGGGTAAAGAAATTGGTACTTTTCTTCTTTCACTGTAATTTCACAGTCTTGTTGCACTCAGGATCTCTCTCGTCTCCTCACACCGTCTCTCGAGATCTCCGTATCCTACGCTAAGCTACCTTTGTCTGACGTCACTAATTTTTCTAATCCAATCTCCTCTGACTTCTCAAATAAATGTCACTCCTTATGGGCGTGACTTTGAATTCATGCACCAATAGTCTTTTCCTCCTTCTCCACCTTTTCTCCAATCCGGAAAGCCGTTACAATGTCACTAGCAATATCGTTTACCTCAGCTTAGTCAAACGAAAAATAACTTTGCGCTTACAGAGTTTTGATTACATCAGCGATTATAAAACAGTCACCACCGTCGGTGTGTTTACATAGACAGAACGACGCCTTGAACGACGCCTTCCAATCTTTGTTTATAACAACAGTAGGCGTCGAATCTTGACTTGTTGACTCAGCGTGTATTTCACCTGATTACCATTCGTACAACTACCGGCCTCTTACAGGGCTCGGCAGCTACCGTTGGTCGTCCCGACCAATTTCTTATTTCCCTCATACAGGGCTTGTTAATACATTTCTAGAATAAGCTAATCTACCCTTGCATAATTGGTATCAAGAAATAAGCTACCCTCCAAAATACATCATGCATGCAATAAATTGGGAATAATACATAAACATAATACCTATCAATGTGAATAACATGCATGTCAATATATAAGGCATTAACATCGTACATATAAATTAATTAAGCGGTTACATGGTTGATTTGCCTTGACAGAGCCAATCTCCGGAATACAACAAAGGCAATCAGTGCTGCCACTAACACTGAAAGCAAAGGTATGATAAGGATTGGTAGTATATGTAAATCGTTTGAGGGAGATCCTGACAATGGTCTTCTCTTAATTTTCAAGGGAGGAGAGTTTTCAGGCAATGTGAAGTTGAAGGTTGAAATGTAGGTGTCATCAGTTAAATGCATTGTATTAAGGGTATTAGAAATGGTGGAAATAGTGTCTGCATGCAATTCGCAGTTATCTTGAATAGAGACAAGACCTTCAACCAAATCCAATTTAGGACTCAACCCGGGACAATTGATTGAAACCTTTGTCTTGTTAGGGAAAAACAAATAATGACAATTGTTCATAACAGACACATTCCTAACCAGAGAATTCATGTGAAGCTTCTCGAAACACAAAAGAGATCACGCTCTCTCTTAGATTGTCTACAGAAAATATGTAATTGATTAGAAAATTCACTATGAGTACGAACTTTCAATTTTGAATGGTTTATCATCTTTTCAAAGATAATAGCAATTAATTTACCAAACACACTAATCTAGAGTTTGAGTGTCTCTTCTTTTTCAATCTTCATATTCATTTTCAACACACTTCATTTTCAAAGACAGTCTTATTACTTTAAAAGTATCACAATACTCGTGTGTGCTCAGATGAGAGGTCCTTAAGGTTCCAAGTCTGACCACAGCAGATCCTAGGTTTTAGGTTTCCATGTATCTGCTTGACACCAAGTTCCAGTTGCTTAGGTCTCCCACCCCAAATACATACAAATGGTCAATATTATCTGTAAAATACATCAAGATTAATATTCAACTCATCAAGAATACAGTCAAAGTTTTCCTTATACTCTTCAGTGTTGTCAACATTGATACAAAGAGTATTACTATAATTATCTTTATAGATCTGCAAGCTAATTTTCCTTATGTCATCTAAATGTCCTATCAATTCTTCTCTTGATTCTAAATTTTTAAGTCTAAATTTGTTCCCACCTGCAGAATCAATTACCCTATATGGACCAGTGTACCTTGGTGAAAGTTTATTATTGGGTGAAGTTAGTTTGACCATTACTAAATCTCCAATTTTCAATTCTAGTTTATGAGCTATTTTGGGTTGTTGTTCCATCATCTCTTGTGAATAGACCTGCATATGTTTCCTAACTCTTTGGTGAATACTATGAAGAGTATTTATCCTATTTGATATATAATCATCCATATTATATATGGGTTTCTGCTCTGCAGTCAACATTTCATATGGCAGAGTTTTGTCCTCTCCAAAAATTATAAAATGAGGTGTATCACCAGTTGCTACATTAATTTGATTGTTCAGGGTACACTTAACACAAGGAATCCAAGTATCCCAAGTTACACTATGAGGACTTATTAGGGTTCTAAGACATGTAATTATCTTTTTGTTTAACCTTTCTACTACCCCGTTACCTTTGGGATGATTCACGAGTATATTGACTTTCTTGATGTGGAATACATTACATAGATTTCCCAAGATTTTGTTATTAAATTTAGTCCCATTATCTGAAACTAAGATATTAGGTGTAGTAAAATTACAGATTATCTGGTCATAGATTACGGAAGTAATAGTTTCAGCTTATTGATTATGGGTTGTAATATACAGAATCTTGAAAACTTGTCAAAAACTTGCTGTTGTGCAGGTCCCCATATGAACTTTGAGTCCTTTCTTAACAATGAACTTAGTGGATTAGCAATGTCAGCATAACTTTGAATGAATTTTCTATAATATCCTGTTAATCCCAAAAAGCTCCTAACCTTGTCTACATTGGTCGGAACTGGAAAATTCTTGACAGCGTCAACCTTTGAATTTACTGTACTAAGTCCGTGTCTGTCTATCTTATGTCCTAAGTAAATGACACTGTCTTGCAAGAACTTACATTTTTCAAGTTTTACTTTGAACCATGCTTCTCCTAGTCTTGAGAATATCAAATCCAATTTCTTAAAGTGCTCCACTGCAGTCTGAGAAACTATTAAAATGTCATCTAGAAATACACTGGCAGTGTTTCCTAACAATCCATCTAAAATAGTATTCATTAATCTCATGTAAGTTAATGGACTATTACATAACCCAAATGGCATTCTCTTGAACTCATAATGTCCTGTTGTAGTAGAAAATGCTGTAAACTCTCTTGAATCTTCATGCAATTCTATTTGCCAAAAAGCTGATTTGATATCTATAGTACTAAAATATCTATTCTCAGTTCCCAAACTTCTCAAAATGTCACCGATAATGGGTAATGGTAACCTATCACGAATGGTGTGCTTATTCAATTCCCTGTAATCAATAACTGGGCGCATAGTTCCATCAGACTTTGGTACTAAGGTGAAATACACGCTGAGTATTTCACCTGATAAAGAATACTGCCAATGTCACTGAACTAATAACAATGTAGGAATTTTGTCTAATATAAAACCAAAGGATTTTATTCAGCTGAGGGCTAGCCCAACGACGCCCAAGTAACTTGTGTCGATTTGTTGTCTTATGGCTCCTGCTGGCCTGCAACAAAAAGCTTCTTTTAGCCCAAGTGAAAATGCTCCAGCCTCGCGAGGCTTATTCGAAAAGTCCGAAATTTCTTTCCAAAGAACAAAAGATCGTTTTTCGTGATCGTTTTCCTTGTGGTTTGCCCAATTGTATCATCTTATTATGAAGCCCAATCATAAAGCCCAAAAAACTTGCACATCAAGACTTCAATGTCTTTTTTCGCTTCGAGTCTGTCCATTTACTAAGCCCATTCAAAAAAGCCCATAATCAATCTTCAGAGCCTATAAGGTCTTTGTAATGACCTTTTGACATCAACTTTGGCTCGTACGTCGGAAGCCTGTTGGAAAAAGCCCATGATTTTCTCCTGGAGGACCGTATGGTCTCTTCAATGACCTTTTGGCCCTTTTTCTTAGCCCGTTTGAAAAAGGCCGTAAGTTCTTCAGTGTCCATAAAGGTCTTGACAAAGACTTGTCGGGTGCCCGGGCCATGGCGTCGTGTTGAAGGGACTTTGAGTCTTTGTCCGCAAGAGTTCGGGGGAGCGCCAGTCACTGCATGGCTTGCCAAGCCATTCATCGAAGGGACGTTCTTCGGTGGCGTCTTATCCCCCAACTTCCTTCCTCTTCCGCGGGGCAAGACCACTCCTGAGCACAAGCTTCCTCACGACACAGATTGATAGTGTAACAAAGAATGACAGTAGAATAGTAGTAGTAGTATAAGTATCATTATATATGTATGAATTATTATTATTATTATTATTATTATTATTATTATTATTATTATTATTATTATTATTATTATTATTATTATTATTATTATTTTCATTATTATTATTATTATTATTATTATTATTATTATTATTATTATTATTATTATTATTATTATTATTATTATTATTATTATTATTATTACACAATGTAACACATGTTTTGTTTATTTGTATTTTTTCATGTTTATATATGTATTTCGTGTCACTGAATCCAAATATCACATTAGTTTTGACGTAACATCGATATTTCTTTATTCTTGATTTTATATTTTATTGTTATATACGCAACCTTTCTCTACAGTAGTTAATTGATTCAATCTACTTTAGCATTCTAAGGATAATTATACAACATCTAGTATTTTTTTCATAATATGAAGTGTATTTAAGAGCTACAATATTAGTAAGAACAAATTAAACAACACAACTTTGCACTGCAATTGTTTTGATGACTCTTCTAATGATTAGAAGTGCTTTGACGATCGAGATTTTCTAGAATGCATGCTTTCGTCTTTTCTGACTAGTGACCATATGTAATCTCCCATCATAGCAGTATTCCATCGTCCTTGATATCTTCTTTCCATAGTTGCGATATCCTGATGAAATCTCTCGCCATGCTCCTCACTGACAGCCCCCAAGTTTTCGGGGAAGAAATCTAGGTGAGAATGCAAGAAATGTATCTTCAGGGACATACGACAACCAAGTTTCCTGAAGTTCTCAATAAGCTTTGCCACTATTTGTTTATAATTAGGGTCCTTGTGATTTCCTAGGAATCCACGAACTACATCACGAAATGAACACCAAGCTTCTCTTTCAACTTTCGTCATCGCTCTTTCCAGTTTCCAGTTTCCGTTTTCGTTTCCGGTACACAGATGTCCTGCAGTCTTCTCCTAGTAGATTCCATTCTTTCATCCTTGATGTAAGAAGCTCAGCTCCTGACTTAGTAAGACCTAAGTCTCTGATTAAGTCATCTAGCTCACTCTGACTTGGAAAGTGAGGCTCTGAAGTCGTTCTTGGTGCGAAATCTTCGTCTCCCATTTCATGGCTGCTGCTACCTGCTGACCCTTCAGATGAAATTTCCATTGCATCTTCCATCTGGAAAGAAAGAAATAACTAAATATAGCAACTTCAACAAAGACGAATAGCATTAGTATTCCATATATCTTTAGGAAAGTGAATGTATATTAAGTACTTAATATTGAAGTTAATTAAAAGTAAAGAGAGTATGATAAAAATAAACTTGCATTTTCTGGTGGTTGTGGTACTGGTAAGCTATCATCATGTGGGACAGGTGCTCTAGATGATGGTATGTCTGGATACTGCAGAGCTTGTCTTTCTTTCACTTTCCTGTACTTCGTCACATCAATCATATAAAAGTAGCAGTCGTCGTGATGGTTCTTCGGCTTTCTCCATATTCTAGGAATGGCAAAAGGCATTGCCCTTCCTGTACCTCTCAGCCATCCTTCTAGAGTAGATCGGCAGCTTCCACATATCACATGAGGTGCCCATGGCTTGTCCTGGTCACCCATGGGCATTCCGAAATAGAGTCTGTACGCTATCCACACTTTAGCACCTCCACGATCTTATGTAGTACTTGTTTTTTCCCAATATAATAACCACACACATAGCAAAATGTATCAGGAGAATTTTCACATCCTCTAGTAGCCATCTTAACAGGTAGATAGTTCAGTCATTGATCTGAAAGAGAAAATTAGATAAACATTTAGTAGCAGACCACATAACAATTCCAAAATATACATGGTAACATTGAAATTATATGTATTTCTATAACGGTCGATGATACAGAAAAAATAATTGCATGTTTGAAATCAGCAGGAAAAATGGATTAATAAAATCTAAAAAAAAAATACAGTAAACAAAACTTTTGAAAAAAAAATGTTACGTTGTGTTATTATTATTATTATTATTATTATTATTATTATTATTATTATTATTATTATTGTTGTTGTTGTTGTTGTTGTTGTTGTCATTGGTATTATTACTATCACACACAAGTGGACAAGATACAGGGATGACCCGTCATCCAGGAGGTGCCGAGATAAGAGGGAGGGAAGAGGGATAGGGGGGAGTGGAGTATGTAGTGGATGGAATGGGTGGGAGTGGTTTCTATGCCTTTGTCTTTTGGCTATCTCCCGTGTAAGGGGGAAAAAGCCTATGATATATATATATATATATATATATATATATATATATATTGTAACGTAATATTAGATATTACGTCATATGTGTAATTGTTATAGAATTGTGTTCCTTTGTATTACATAACTATGTTCATATTTCTTGTCTATGTATGTATTGTAACAATGTTAAGCAGTAACGCCCGTCCACTATATGTAATCTTGCCTACGTGCGGAGAGGTGCGCACTCTTGTAGAACAAACAGACAAGCGAAATCCTGAATAGTTCGGAGCGCTCAGATTTGACAGTTACTAAATAAATAGATTGTTCAAGCGAGTCGAGGGTCCTAAAAACTACCCATGTTGACGTGTTAACTTACCCTCCTCCCCTCCTTTCACTCTCTCGCACACTTCACCGGAAGTATCCCGTTTCCGGTCCAATGGTATATAAGCAGCGGTATTCGCTCACTCGTTGTCATATTCCCACATATTGATCTCTTGATAAAAACTAGAAGGTTTAGATTCATGAGACGATTGGTGTGAAGTGATCACCCTTTTTGCCTACATTACGTGTCTGATATACATTGCATTACTTTACTTATATTTGTACTAATTACTTATTCTGATGCATGTTCCTGATCTTTGTACTTAGATAGTACCATATTGTATACTTATCTTGTGTTTCTTATTTGAACGATAATTTCCATATTCTCATAATCATGTACGGTCCCATTGACCCTACTGCCCATTCTCTTTTGTGTTGATTGCCTGTAAATATTTTCCATTAATAATTTCGTTTACTAGTTTTATCGCTAGTTTAATATTCCTTTCCTGGAATCTTCTTTGTTACCTTTACTTCTAGTCTTACGAATTATCTAGGCCCTGACCAGATAGTTCAGTCCTACAGTGGCTTCTAGAAGTGAGCTGGTTCTTAAGCACTTGGCCATTATACGTAACGTATCTTCACATACCAGCCGCCCGTAACAATATATATATATATATATATATATATATATATATATATATATATATATGTATACATATATATGTATATATATACATATTATATATATATATACATATATATATATATATATGGGTTTGGTACGATTGGTCTAACGACGATTGGTCTAATACCGATTGGTCCAAAGCCAATTGGTCTAATAGAACAATTCGTCTAAAACCGATTCGTCTAAAACCGATTCGTCCAATATACTATTTGGTGTAATGACGATTAGTCTAAAATTGATGTAAAGACTGATAGAAATACAAGAATTTAAATCAGAGACTTTTATTTAAGACACACATAAAAATATACTTTAGACACAATGATAGAGACTTTTATTTAGGACACACATAAAAATATACTTTAAAAATACAAAAAGGATATAAAAATTTAACTTAATAAGCAATATTATATACGTCTTGAATTATTTGGCATGGTTTGTCACTGGTTTCAATAGCTCTTTGTTTTATTTTATTACGGCACTTCACTACATCGATTCGACTGGCTTCCGCAGATCCACAAGTATGATCACTTTGTTTTGTTACAATGTGACAATTATCTTCACAGTGAGTTACGGCAGATCCTTTACATGATCTTGTTTCGCATCGCCAGTAAAATGTTTCTTTACCACTTGTCTTTCGAACCCTTTTTGAGCGCAATGTAAACAGATAACCATCTGCAGCAAGCTTTTCCTTTCCTCTTTCGGATAACACAATTTCACACACAGGAAACTCCATGCTAAGGGCTTAGGAGAATACTCCAAAATGCAAATACTCTAAAACAAAGTAAGAAAGAACTTCGACACAAACTATCTCTTAGTTAAATCGGCAGTTAGAATAAAGAAATTTTGCACAAAGTATCCTTTAGGTGAAGCGGTAGTTAGCTATGGTAGTTAGACGAATCGTATATTTGGTTTTAGACCAATTCGCTTTGGACCAATCTTAGTTAAATCTGTAGTTAGAATAAAGAAACTGCACAAACTATCCTTTAGGTGAAGCGGTTGGTTTTAGACCAATCGTGTTGTTGGACCAATGATACTATTGGACGAGATGGTTTTAGACCAATTCGCTTTGGACCAATTGGAATTAGACCAATCGTCGTTAGACCAATCGTCCGGGACCGATATATATATATATATATCTATATATATATATATATATATATATATATATATATATATATATATATATATATATATATATGAGAGAGTGATAGGTGGGGAAAAACGAAGATGGGCTAATACATTTATTGTTCTTACGGTTATTATAACCTCCTCAGAGAACTTGTTACAGAACATCTTGGTCACAACATTTATACCCGAGTGGGGGAACTTGTGAAGCTTCGAGTGTCAGGTTTTTTATAGCGCATTTATTATTAAGAGACTGGCTGCTTTAGATAGGCCAGTCTCTTAATAATAAATGCGCTAGAAAAAACCTGACACTCGAAGCTTCACAAGTTCCCCCACTACGGGTATAAATGTTGTGACCAAGATGTTCTGTAACAAGTTCTCTGAGGAAGGTTATAATAACCGAAACGTAAGAACAATAAATGTATTCTTAGCCCATCTTCGTTTACCCTTCCCCACCTATCACTCTTTCATTTGTCTTAAACAATTTATCAACATATATATATATATATATATATATATGCAAAAATAATCACAATAACACGTGACTAGATAATATTGCAGAAACCACAGGGAAAATAAAGTCTGAATACTAAACGTTTTCGTCTATTACGACATCCTCAGAGTACAAGAGACACAGAACACAATATTTATACAGAAATAAGAAAAATAGGGAAGGTTATAGTCACATAAAAGTTCCGTACAATATACATACACACACATTCATATATATATATATATGTGTGTCTCTATTACCTTCGCTGTCTGCCTCCTCTTCCTCCCTTCCGCCACCGCCTTCTTCGTTTCTTCCTTCTTCTTCTTCTCCTCCTCCATCTTCTCCTTCTTTTGCTCCCTTTCCTCCTCTTCTTCTTTCTCCTCCTTCTCCTCCACCTTCTTCTTTTGCTCCCTTTCCTCCTCTTCGTCCTCCCCTTCTTTCTTCTTCTCCTCCTCCTTCTTCTTTTGTTCCTTTTCTCCTCTTCTTCCTCCTTTTCTTCCTTTTCCTCTTCTTCCTCCTCCATCTCTTCCCTTTCCCTTCATCTCCCCTTTTTCCTCCTGTTTTCCCTGTTCTTTTTTTCCAATTCCCTCTCCTGGTTATCTTTCTCCGACTGTCCATCTTCTTTTACCTCCTCCTTGTCTCCCCTCCTCATTTTCCCCCTCCTACAATTCCTCCTCCTCCTCCTCCTCCTTTTATCCCTATTACAATTTACAATTCTTCTTCCTCCTCCTCCTCCTCCTCCTCCTCCTCCTGTCCCCTTCCACCTCCTCCTCCCCCTTTTCCCCCTCTCATAGTTCCTCCTCCTATCTTTTCCCTTGGTCTTCCTCCTTGTCTCTCTCCTTCTCGTTATCTCCATCACCTCCCTTCTCTTCCTCTTTTGTCTTCTTTCTCTGAGAAGAAGAAGAGACGTACTTCGGCGGCGTCGCCGGCGGGATCGAACTCGAAGACCCAGTCATAGGTCTTGCCGAAGTCCACGAAAGCTTTACTTCACATGGGCTCCCCCGAAGTGTATAAGCTCGTGTATCGTTTCGAAGGGGACAGTCCAAGCTGGGCGTTGCGTTCGTTTCGCCAGCGCTTCTGTCCTCGGGGACAGTGTCGTTGTGGAAAGTAGATGATGATCACCAATGGGGATGAGTCTCTAACCGTAGAATTATAGGTGTCTCTGGTCCAAAGTGGCGTCGCTACAGTCCCCTATAACGAGGGTGGGGGGTGTTCTGAACTGATTTCAGTAGAGATAAGTCTCCGAACTTAAGATAATAGGTGACTTTGGTCGGTAAGGGTGTCAGTGAAGTCTCCTTAAAGCATTCGCTAACCACCACTAGTGTTTGGTTAGTGGCCTACAAGGGCGCTGAGGAACCCCAGTTGTGTGTGTGTAACCCTGTGGAAACCCCAGGGGCTGAGGAACCCCGGAAGAGGGGCTACTGAGCAGTCACTACAGGGACCGGAGGAGTTGTCGGGCCCTGCTGGCGGTCTGGTCGAAGTCATAATGCATGAGGTTGGTGTAGTCACAGAAGGGAAAGACCGGAGGACCATTCAACGTCCTTGGCTGGATGGATTATGACCCCAAGTCTGAGAGAGAGAGAGGGAGAGAGAGAGAGAGGAAAATAAGTGAGGAAATAGAGCAAAAAGAAAGAAAAAATGGGACACTTGCGGTAACCTTCCAACAGGTTCTGACATGTCTGGCAACCAGACTTCGGAAACTTCGAACTGAAGAAGAAGAAAGAGGAGTTACGGCAGGGGATGTCTTGAGCGTTCGAAGAATTAATAAGTGTGTTTCCAGCCCCCGGCCTCAAGAAATCTGGTCCATCGGGAGACTGCAATGCCAGAAGGAGTTCCCGGGTTTCCGACCGTAATTCCGGAGGACAGGAATGCCAAAAGACGTCCTTATGTGTGGCCTAGCAGCGTAAGGCTAACATACACAAAGGTACATACAAACATAATCATATTTACATGCAGACATACATACATACATATGTGCATGCACATACCAGAAGGCTTATTCCCCCATACAAAGAGGTAGCCTAACCAAGGCACACACACACACCCTTCAACCATACCAACACCCACCCCACATCCATATGTATCTTAGCTTTTAGTGGATGAAGTGTCACCTCTACGGACTGCAAACTGCCTGCATGAAAAGCAATGCAGCAAGGCACAGCACCTTCACACCAGGGCCCGACAGCCGGGGCTGGTTTACCCACACAGCTTCATTTGCATGGCAATCCTCCCCCCTCGTCCACAGAAGCAATCACAGAGCCGTCAAAAAGAAATCTTCCTTGGCCTTTCTCACCCATTCATAACCACTCTCCATTCATACCTATCTCTTCCCCTCTCCTTTCCCTGCTCGGCAGACATACCCCTTGTACCCACGGCCCTATTTCACCCTATCCATCTCATTGTCGGTCTTCTCCTTAAGTCCATTCCTCCACCTTCCACACTCATTTTGTTAGTCTTTCTTCATTCTTTCCATATACCCTAGCCATCTCCGTATTCTTTGGTCAACCTTATCTACCAGCCGTCTTTCCACCCCCGCTCTCTGCCTCACCTCTTCATTTCTCTCTCTATACATCTTCGGAACTCCCACCACACTCCTTAAAATATTTCACCTTAAACACATTTTGATTCTTGTCTAAAAACCCACCATCCCGTTTACAGTTAGTGAGAGAACCCTGTTATGGCAAAACCCTGTCACTTGCGACAAGCCTCTGTCTTTTTTTTTCCTAGGCCGATGTTGGGTCGCCTCCCCGCCTAGCCAGGACATTCGGGAACCAGTTCGGCAAGCACGCAGTGGGCCCGGGGAATCGAAGACATGGCCACCTGCTTATGAGTTAAAGAACTGTATTTGCTGGACTACCCGACTCATCCTTGAAATCCAAGTCTCTGCCCCATCCAGTGTCGTGGGAACATAAGAACATAAGAATGAAGGAGACTGCAAGAGACCATAAGGCCTACACTAGGCAGCTCCGTATCCATCACCACCTGTCATCCCCATGGTGGGAAGAGTCGCCTTCCATTTGTACAGACTTCTCTTCGCGTTTCCCCCAGATACCTGCATGCCTTCTGCCACTTACGAGATCTTCGGCAGAGCGCTCAGAATCTTCGAAGTCTGCTGCTTGGCAGGCCCTCTTCGACAAAGAATTTTGGAGTCTGCCGCTCACGAGGTGGTTTCCTTCGTCAAAGAATCTTGGAAGTTCGCCGCTCACGAACTCTACTTGGGCAAAGCGTCCGAGACGTTCAAAGTGTGCTGTTAGATCGCGTGGGCAAAGAGCAACTGGATGAATGAGGCACCAAACCCAAGAGGTTACATGTTGGGAACATCTTGCTAGGGTTTCTCTCGCGTAATGTATAAGTGCATATACAGAAATTTATATGTATGTATGTATAGGTCACCAGAAGAAAAAAACCTAGTGAACTAAAGGTTTATCCATTTACACACACACACACACACACACACACACACACACACACACACACACACACACACACACACACACACACACACACACACACACACACACACGCACACGCACACATCCCCTGAAAGAACTTAAAACTAACCGAGGAAAAAAAAGATTATGCAGATCTCATAGTCTACACTGGTGGGTCACAACGCGTGGACCATAATGAACTCCCCCAGTGGACCAGAGTCTCGCAGTGTGATCCACTGGCGTAAACCTGGTAAGAGTTATTGGATGCAACACGACTAATTTGAGTCAAATTCAGTCTTCTGAGGTTAATGAACAGCAGTGTATAAGTATGGGGGAACTTGAGAAAATACATTGAGCACCCGTTGTTATCGCACAACCAGAAAATAGAAATAAATAAATAGATGAATAAATTAATAAGATTAGAATAAAATTATATATATATATATATATATATATATATATATATATATATGTGTGTGTGTGTGTGTGTGTGTGTGTGTGTGTGTGTGTATGCAGAAATCACTTGAGCGCGTGACCGAGCGCTTTCGTATATAGGATAGACGAAAGCGCTCGGTCTCCTTTCTGTTATTTTCCTATTGTTTTTTCTGCATATATATATATATATATATATATATATATATATATATATATATATATATATATATATATATATATATATATATGACATAATTTTCTTTACTTTTCAAATGCATGAAAATTATATAGAAATTGATGGCCATCCCGCATTGAATATAATCCTTGTCATCTTGTGTATTTATATGCATATATAGATTTGTCAATTTTAATGTAATCTGACTTTTAGATACGGTTACGCTAGTCAACGGAATGGTTGGATTGCAACGAATGACATTGAATTTCGTTCAAGGTTGGAGTGTGAAGCTACAGTTACGCTCCAAACTTGGACGAAATGCAATTGAATCTTTGGAATCCAACCATTCCGTTGACTAATGTAACTGTACCTTTAGACAAAATAACATGATAAAGAATACTGCCAATGTCACTGAACTAATAACAATGTAGGAATTTTGTCTAATATAAAACCAAAGGATTTTATTCAGCTGAGGGCTAGCCCAACGACGCCCAAGTAACTTGTGTCGATTTGTTGTCTTATGGCTCCTGCTGGCCTGCAACTAAAAGCTTCTTTTAGCCCAAGTGAAAATGCTCCAGCCTCGCGAGGCTTATTCGAAAAGTCCGAAATTTCTTTCCAAAGAACAAAAGATCGTTTTTCGTGATCGTTTTCCTTGTGGTTTGCCCAATTGTATCATCTTATTATGAAGCCCAATCATAAAGCCCAAAAAATTTGCACATCTAGACTTCAATGTCTTTTTTCGCACCGAGTCTGTCCATTTACTAAGCCCATTCAAAAAAGCCCATAATCAATCTTCAGAGCCTATAAGGTCTTTGTAATGACCTTTTGACATCAACTTTGGCTCGTACGTCGGAAGCCTGTTGGAAAAAGCCCATGATTTTCTCCTCGAGGACCGTATGGTCTCTTCAATGACCTTTTGGCCCTTTTTCTTAGCCCATTTAAAAAAGGCCGTAAGTTCTTCAATGTCCATAAAGGTCTTGACAAAGACTTGTCGGGTGCCCGGGCCATGGCGTCGTGTTGAAGGGACTTTGAGTCTTTGTCCGCAAGAGTTCGGGGGAGCGCCAGTCACTGCATGGCTTGCCAAGCCATTCTTCGAAGGGACGTTCTTCGGTGGCGTCTTATCCCCAGGAGGGAGAGCTTTCTTCTGAGCCCAAAAGTAAAAATCTTCTTCCCCCAACTTCCTTCCTCTTGCGCGGGGCAAGACCACTCCTGGGCACAAGCTTCCTCACGACACAGATTGATAGTGTAACAAAGAATGACAGTAGAATAGTAGTAGTAGTATAAGTATCATTATATATGTATGAATTATTATTATTATTATTATTATTATTATCATTATTAGTATTGTTATTGTTGTTGTTGTTGTCATTGGTATTTTTACTACCACACACAAGTAGACAAGATACAGGGATGACCCATCATCCATGAGGTGCCAAGATAAGAGGGAGGGAAGAGGGTAGGGGGGAGTGGAGTATGTAGGGGATGGAATGGGTGGGAGTGGTTTCTATGCCTTTTTCTTTTGGCTACCTCCCGTGTAACTGTACCTATATATGCATATATAGATTTGTCAATTTTAATGTAATTCACTGGTCAACAATTTTTTAAAAGTTGTCTGCTTCTTACATAAGATGAGCTAATTCCTATGTATTTTACTGTCCTGAATCCAAATATCACATTCAAAAATTAGTATTGGCGATAGGTTTAAAGATACCAGGCATGTAACATTTTGAGTATTTTATTATAACGTACAATAAAGGGAAAGGCATAAAAACACTCCCACCCATTTCATCCCTAAGTACACTCCACACCCCTCCCACCCTCCCTCTCATCTGAGCACCTCCTGGATGATGGGTCATCCCTGCACCTTGCCCACCGCCCTGGGTCAGAAGCAGTGTCGCAAGACACAGCATATCCACAGCAAGGCCGCTTCATTTAATCGGCGACCCCCCCTCTCCGTCCCCCCTTGCATATAAGGAGAGGACGGGGAGAAATCCCTTCGGGCTGCGTCAAAATTTACTCACACATACTACCCCACCCCCCACCCCCCCGCCCATTCCTCCTCATGCAATCACAACATCATCCATATACAACCATTCTCCACTCACCTCTGTCTTCCGTCCTCTCCCTTCCTTCCTCAACAGACATTCCCGTCTTCCCCAAAGCCCCCTTCGCCCCATCCATCCACCTCATCCTAGGACGTCCCCTCATGTTCACTTCCTCCACATCTGCCTTCCATACCTCTTTTACTAGTCTTTCTTCACTCATTCTTTCCATGTGTCCAAACCATCCTAATATTCTTTCATCAACCCTATCTCCCAGCTCCTTTTTCACCCCTGTTCTCCTCACCTCCTCATTTCTCACTCTATCCAGCCTAGTAACCCCCACCATACTTCTCAGACAGCTCATCTCAAACACATTCAAACTCCTTCTCTCTTCTTCTCTTATGCTCCACGTTTCTGCCCCATACAGTGCTGTTGGCACAATCACTCCTACATACAGTCTCCTCTTCGCATCCATTCCTAAATATCTATTCCTCATTACACTCTTTAATCCACCAAGGCATTTACTCGCTTCTCTCAATCTACATTCTACCTCCACCTTCACTCCACCTTTTCCTGCTACACTTGCACCCAAGTATCTAAAACTATCCACTTACTCCAGTCGCTCTCCCTTAATATTCACTTCCAGTCTACTGCCACTTTCACCCCTTGTACATCTCATCACCTTACTTTTACCCACATTTATCTTTAGCTTTCTTCTATCACATACTCTCCCAAACTCTGCCACCAGCTTCCTCAATCCCTCCTCCGATCCTGCCACAAGCGCAGTGTCGTCCGCAAACAACAGCTGGCTCACCTTCCACTTTTCTCTATTTTCTTTAACCATCTCCAATCCCTGACCCACTACCCTAGCATTCACCTCTCGCACCACCCCATCCATGTATAAGTTGAACAGCCAGGGCGACATAACGCATCCTTGACGAAGTCCCACCTTTACTTCAAACCACTCACTCTCTCCATTTCTAATCCTGACACAAGCTCTACTACTCTCATAAAAACTCTTGACAGCCCCTAAAAGCTTTCCTCCTATCCCATAAATCTGCATAACCTCCCACAGTGCCTTTCTGTCTACCCTATCATAAGCCTTTTCCAGATCCATAAAAGCCCAAAAAACATCCTTCCCCTTTCCTATAGCTTTCTCACATATCTGTCTTACCACAAAGATCTGATCTACACAACCTCTACCTGTTCTAAATCCACACTGTTCCTCACCAATTACTCCCTCTGTTCCTCTCCTAATCCTCTCAATCAAGATCCTCCCATAAGCCTTCCCTACTACACTTAACAGACTAATCCCTTTGAAACTACTACATTCACACTTGTCCCCTTTTCCCTTGTAAAGAGGAACTATACAGGCACTTCTCCAGTCCTCCGGTACTCTACCCTCTCTCCAGCAAACATTAAATATTTTTTCCAAAACATCTTTTTATTACTTTCAAAATTTTCTGTCATACTCCTACCCCATTTCACATCTGCTCTCCTCTTTGCCTCCTTTACCTTTTGCTTTACTTCTCTTTTCTTTTCTTTGTACGTCTCATATGACTCCCCCGTCCTCTTTTGTAACCAATCTGTGAATGCTCGCTTCTTCTCTTCTACAACCTTCTTTGTTTCCTCATCCCACCATTCACTACCCTTTCTTCTATTTCCCCCTGTCCTTCTTGTTCCACACACCATCCTTGCACACTTTAAGACTCCCTCCTTGAACCATCCCCATTCCTCCTCCACCCCCATCTCTGCTCCATCCTTTACTCCCTCCCACTCCTCCTTCAGCTTCTTTTCGTACTCCTTCTCCTTTTCCTTTTCATTCAAGGAGTTCACTCTAAGAACCTCCCTACCTTTTGTCCCTTTCCTCCTTCTCCATCTATCCTCCACTCTTAGCTTACCTTCCACCAAAAAATGATCTGATATTCCCCCACCCTCTCCCCTTAGCACATGTACATCCTTAACTCTTCCTATCATAATCCTATTTACCACTACATAATCCATTAGCGCTCTATCTACCACCCTTCCCTCCACCACCCTCTCCCATGTGTACTTATGCTTGACTTTCTTCCGAAACACTGTATTTGCTATCATCAACTCTCTTTCTAGACACATTTCCACCATCAACTCTCCACTACGATTCTTTCCTGGAACTCCACACTTCCCAACCACTCCATCGATTGGACCATTTCCCACCCTAGCATTAAGGTCTCCCAGTACTATTACATTGACATTTCTTCCTGAACCCTCTATGCACTCATTTAAATCTATCCAAAAGGCCTCCCTTTCTTCCACGCTCTTCTCACTGCCAGGCCCATATGCACTTACAAAGACCCACATCTCCTTTCCCAGTTTCACCTTCATCCACATTATCCTTGAGGAAACCTCCTTCCACTCCACTACCTGTTTACCTATCTCCTCACTAGAATAGCCACCCCTTCCCTCCCTCGCCCTCTCTTCACTCCTGATAACCTCCCACTTACACTCCCAAACTTACACTCACCCTTCCCTTTCAACTTAGTTTCACTCAAAGCCAACACATCCATCTTTCTTCTCACAAACATACTACCTATCTCTTCCCTTTTACTCTCATCTGTACCACATCCACGCACATTAAAAGACCCAAACCTTAGGGTGCTGGCCCGAGGCCCTCCAGCACCCCTTATGCCTTCACTTTTCTTTTTAGGATATATGCCCCGTGGGGCTACAGGGAGAAGGAAAAATTAAAATAGGTGAACTCGTGAGTTTCTCTTTCAACTTGTCAAAAGCTTGCTGTTGTGCAGGTCCCCATATGAACTTTGAGTCCTGTCTTAACAATGAACTTAGTGGATTAGCAATGTCAGCATAACTTTGAATGAATTTTCTATAATATCTTGTTAATCCCAAAAAGCTCCTAACCTTGTCTACATTGGTCGGAACTGGAAAATTCTTGACAGCGTCAACCTTTGAATTTACTGTACTAAGTCCGTGTCTGTCTATCTTATGTCCTAAGTAAATGACACTGTCTTGCAAGAACTTACATTTTTCAAGTTTTACTTTTAACCCTGCTTCTCCTAGTCTTGAGAATATCAAATCCAATTTTTTAAAGTACTCCACTGCAGTCTGAGAAACTATTAAAATGTCATCTAGAAATACACTGGCAGTGTTTCCTAACAATCCATCTAGAATAGTATTCATTAATCTCATGTAAGTTAATGGACTATTACATAACCCAAATGGCATTCTCTTGAACTCATAATGTCCTGTTGTAGTAGAAAATGCTGTAAACTCTCTTGAATCTTCATGCAATTCTATTTGCCAAAAAGCTGATTTGATATCTATAGTACTAAAATATCTATTCTCAGTTCCCAAACTTCTCAAAATGTCACCGATAATGGGTAATGGTAACCTATCACGAATGGTGTGCTTATTCAATTCCCTGTAATCAATAACTGGGCGCATAGTTCCATCAGACTTTGGTACTAAGGTGAAATACACGCTGAGTATTTCACCTGATAAAGAATACTGCCAATGTCACTGAACTAATAACAATGTAAGAATTTTGTCTAATATAAAACCAAAGGATTTTATTCAGCTGAGGGCTAGCCCAACGACGCCCAAGTAACTTGTGTCGATTTGTTGTCTTATGGCTCCTGCTGGCCTGCAACTAAAAGCTTCTTTTAGCCCAAGTGAAAATGCTCCAGCCTCGCGAGGCTTATTCGAAAAGTCCGAAATTTCTTTCCAAAGAACAAAAGATCGTTTTCCTTGTGGTTTGCCCAATTGTATCATCTTATTATGAAGCCCAATCATAAAGCCCAAACAATTTGCACATCAAGACTTCAATGTCTTTTTTCGCTTCGAGTCTGTCCATTTACTAAGCCCATTCAAAAAAGCCCATAATCAATCTTCAGAGCCTATAAGGTCTTTGTAATGACCTTTTGACATCAACTTTGGCTCGTACGTCGGAAGCCTGTTGGAAAAAGCCCCTGATTTTCTCCTGGAGGACCGTATGGTCTCTTCAGTGACCTTTTGGCCCTTTTTCTTAGCCCGTTTGAAAAAGGCCGTAAGTTCTTCAATGTCCATAAAGGTCTTGACAAAGACTTGTCGGGTGCCCGGGCCATGGCGTCGTGTTGAAGGGACTTTGAGTCTTTGTCCGCAAGAGTTCGGGGGAGCGCCAGTCACTGCATGGCTTGCCAAGCCATTCATCGAAGGGACGTTCTTCGGTGGCGTCTTATCCCCCAACTTCCTTCCTCTTCCGCGGGGCAAGACCACTCCTGAGCACAAGCTTCCTCACGACACAGATTGATAGTGTAACAATGACAGTAGAATAGTAGTAGTAGTATAAGTATCATTATATATGTATGAATTATTATCATTATTATTATTATTATTATTATTATTATTATTATTATTATTATTATTATTATTATTATTATTATTATTATTATTATTATTATTATTATTATTATTATTATTATTATTATTATCATAATTATTATTATTATTGTTGTTGTTGTTGGATTTGTTGTTGTTGTTGTTGTTGTTGTCATTGGTATTATTACTATCACACACAAGTGGACAAGATACAGGGATGACCCGTCATCCAGGAGGTGCCGAGATAAGAGGGAGGGAAGAGGGTAGGGGGGAGTGGAGTATGTAGTAGATGGAATAATGGGTGGGAGTGGTTTCTATGCCTTTGTCTTTTGGCTATCTCCCGTGTAAGAGGGAAAAAGCCTTTGGTATATATGTATGTATATATATATATATATATATATATATATATATATATATATATGTATGTATGTATATACATATGAATATATATATATATATATATATATATATATATATATATATATGTGTGTGTGTGTGTGTGTGTGTGTGCAAAAATAATCACAGTAACACGTGACTAAATAATATTGCAGAAACCACAGGGAAAATAAAGTCGGAATACTAAACGTTTTCGTCTATTACGCCATCCTCATAGTACAAGAAAGAGACATAGAACACAATATTTATACAGAAATAAGAAAACTAGGGAAGGTTATAGTCTCATAAAAGTTCAGTACAATATACATACACACACATTCATATACAAATGGAACTAATAATAGTCATAATAAAACAATAAAACAGGAAATACAATGTAGCAAAACCATGTGGCCGAAACGTCCACAGGACATCTAGCACAATTAGGAGCCATGATAATGCTTTACTATCCTATTAATTATGAAATTATCCAGTTTAAATAAACCTAAACTCAAGTTGATATTGTTATCAAAATTGTTTTTTATAAAACTGGATTCAATGATGTTCCTTTCTAAAACAGAATTACAAACAACAATTTTTCTAGCATTGTCCCAGTCAATATTATGGTTAGTGTCCCTTACATGGACAAAAACCCCCACTAGACATTTGGCCCGTCCTTATACTATATCTGTGTTGATTCATCCTAACATTTAATTCTTTACCAGTTTGGCCAATGTAACAGAAGCTACAGTGTTTACAAGGAATCCTATAGATACATCCTACAATGGCTTCTGCAATATACATACATACATATATATATATATATATATATATATATATATATATATATATATACAGTATATATATATATAGGTATGTATGCATGTATGTATGTATGTATGTAAGTATATACGTGTGCGTATCCCAAGCCCGGCTGCTAAAGGAAGAGGGTTGCCCCGACAGGCCCAGCTAGCTAGCTAGCCGGCGGTTTCAAAATTCTTTTGTTCGTGAAACTCCACGACGACCAGCAACCTCGGAATCCAGACGACACTTTGGTAAACGAAGTCGGAAGCGTAGAGGAAATTGTCACAAGACGCTCCACAAACTAAGACTTTCAATGATCAACATCGCAGCATACAGAGACAAGGAAGAAGAAATCTTGGAGATGATGAAGGAAAGAAAGATGGAGTTCATAGGGATGGCAGAGACAAGACGCTGGGGAAAAGATGGAGGAAGAGACCTTGGGGGAGGGTATACCTTGTTGTAGTGTGGAAGAGAAGAGAGAGGGAGAAGGCACGGGGGTAGATATGATAGTGAGACCAAGACTGGCACAGTATATTCGAGAGGTGAGGTTGATCACTGGTGGGTCACAACGCGTGGACCATAATGAACTCCCCCAGTGGACCATAATGAACTCCCCCAGTGGACCAGAGTCTCGCAGTGTGATCCACAGACGTAAACCTGGTAAGAGTTATGGTATGCAACACGACTAATTAGAGTCAAATTCAGTCTCCTGAGGTTAATGAACAGCAGTGTATAAGTATGGGGGAACTTGAGAAAACACATTGAGCACCCGTTGTTATCGCACAACTAGAAAATAGAAATAAATAAATAGATGAATAAATTAATAAGGTTAGAATAAAATTAAATATATACATATATACATATATATATATATATATATATATATATATATATATATATATATATATATATATATATATATATATATATATATGCAGAAATCACTTGAGCGCGTGACCGAGCGCTTTCGTATATAGGATAGACGAAAGCGCTCGGTCTCCTTTCTGTTATTTTCCTATTGTTTTTTCTCCATATATGTATATATTATATATATATATATGTTGACTATATTATGACAAATAAAATTGAAGGTGAAAGAAGTTGACGAGGAGAAATGGGAGAATTTAACGCCTTAACGTTTCGACCCGCAGGGTCTTGATCACAAAGCTAACAACTCAAACGTAACCGGATATTTTATACACGGACGGGTTATCTTATGGGACGCTTCGGAGAGCTTGTTATTTTATCTGCGTATTCTTTTATTATTAATAAGCTTGTGGCTTTTGCTAAACATATAGATCCTTCTGTATGGTTAATGTTGTTATTAGTGTTGATATATGCTGCCTCAATTGTCTTCCTTAGTTTCTTGGATGATCCTTTATTTAATACGGTTGTGTTGTTCCAGTCTGGAAGGTGACCATGTTTATCCACATGTAAGATGTCCTATGGGCTTTAACCTCATTTTTATGTTTATTTATCCTTTTAGTAAGTCCGCGACCAGATTCACCAAAATATGAAGAGGGACAGCTTTTACACGGGATTTTATCAACAACGCTGTTTTCGTTAGTGGGATTATTGTCGCTACGTGTTACCAAATGTCCTAGTTTGCTACCTGACGTCCTGGCTATTTTGATGCCCGCTTTTAGGAGAAAAGTGTCTAGGTATGAATTAACATTAGAGTTTGGTACTGTGATATATCTGGTTTCATGATTACATTTATTATCATTCTTTTTTTTATTTTCATCTTTACTTTTGTTAATTATTTCTTTGGCTTTCTTTTTCAACCTACATAAGAGACCTTTTGGATATTTGAGTTTGATGAAAGTCTCAGTAATATGTTGTAATTCAGGATCTAGAAATTCTTTACTGTATTTACTGCATTATAATACCTGTTTTAGTTCTGTCATCATGTCCTGAGTAGAAGTGTATATAGTCTTCTTTATTGGTGGGTTTCCGGTATACTGAAATTTTCACATTTTTATCTATTCTATGGACAATTGTGTCTAAGAAAGGTAATTTTCCGTTATTTTCATTTTCTGCAGTAAATTGTATATTTTCATTTACACTGTTTAATCTCCTGAGTTTGTTATTAGTGTCTGTATCCTTAGGTACAATTACGAGTATGTCATCAACATACCTAAACCATTTACTATTCCTACTTATTATAGTCATGTATTCTTCTGTTTCGAGTATTTCCATGTATAAATTTGCTTACACTGCAGAAAGGGGACTACCCATGGCGAGGCCAGAATGTTGTCTGTATTCAATATTATCAAAAGTGAAAGCGCCAAATCCTACACAAAGAGAAATTAATTCGAGGTAATCTTTTTTGGGTACGGGTAGATCTTCATTTTTCAAATTATTTACTATTCGTTCAACAGCATTTAGAGCGCCTTTCATTGATACTCGAGTATACAAAGAGGTGACATCGTAGCTGGCTAGTTTCTTGTTATTGAAATCTAAAACTTTTAATCTGTAGTAGTAGTATAAGTATCATTATATATGTATGAATTATTATCATTATTATTATTATTGTTATTATTATTATTATTATTATTATTATTATTATTATTATTTTCATTATTATTATTAATATTATTATTATTATTATTATTATTATTATTATCATTATTATTATTATTATCATAATTATTATTATTATTGTTGTTGTTGTTGGATTTGTTGTTGTTGTTGTTGTCATTGGTATTATTACTATCACACACAAGTGGACAAGATACAGGGATGACCCGTCATCCAGGAGGTGCCGAGATAAGAGGGAGGGAAGAGGGTAGGGGGGAGTGGAGTATGTAGTGGATGGAATAATGGGTGGGAGTGGTTTCTATGCCTTTGTCTTTTGGCAATCTCCCGTGTAAGAGGGAAAAAGCCTTTGGTATATATGTATGTGTATATATATATATATATATATATATATATATATATATATATATATATATATATATATATATGTATGTATATATATATATATATATATATATATATGTGTGTGTGTGTGTGTGTGTGTGTGTGTGTGTGTGTGTGTGTGTGTGTGTGTGTGTGTGTGCGTGTACATATATATATATATATATATATATATATATGTGTGTGTGTGTGTGTGTGTGTGTGTGTGTGTGCAAAAATAATCACAATAACACGTGACTAAATAATATTGCAGAAACCACAGGGAAAATAAAGTCGGAATACTAAACGTTTTCGTCTATTACATCCTCATAGTACAAGAAAGAGACATAGAACACAATATTTATACAGAAATAAGAAAACTAGGGTAGATTATAGTCACATAAAAGTTCCGTACAATATACATACACACACATTCATATACAAATGGAACTAATGATAGTCATAATAAAACAATAAAACAGGAAATACAATGGAGCAAAACCATGTGGCCGAAACGTCCACAGGACATCTGGCACAATTAGGAGCCATGATACTGCTTTACTATCCTATCATTTATGAAATTATCCAGTTTAGATAAACCTAAACTCAAGTTGATATTGTTATCAAAATTGTTTTTTATAAAACTGGATTCAATGATGTTCCTTTCTAAAACAGAATTACAAACAACAATTTTGTTAACATTGTCCCAGTCAATATTGTGGTTAGTGTCCCTTACATGGACAAAAACCCCACAAGACATTTGGCCCATCCTTATACTATATCTGTGTTGATTCATCCTAACATTTAATTCTTTACCAGTTTGGCCAATGTAACAGGAGCTACAGTGTTTACAAGGAATCCTATAGATGCATCCTACAATGGTTTCTGCAATATATATATATATATATATATATATATATATATATATATATATATATATATATATATATATATATATATATATATATATATAGGTATGATAAAGGAAGAGGGTTGCCCCGACAGGCCCAGCTAGCTAGCCGGCGGTGTCAAAATTCTTTTGTTCGTGAAACTCCACGACGACCACCAGCCTCGGAATCCAGACGGCACTTTGGTAAACGAAGTCGGAAGCGTAAAGGAAATTGGCACAAGACGCTCCACAAAGTAAGACTTTCAATGATCAACATCGCAGCATACAGAGACAAGGAAGAAGAAATCTTGGAGATGATGAAGGAAAGAAAGATGGAGTTCATAGGGATGGCAGAGACAAGACGCTGGGGAAAAGATGGAGGAAGAGACCTTGTGGGAGGGTATACCTTGTTGTAGTGTGGAAGAGAAGAGAGAGGGAGAAGGCACGGGGTAGCTATGATAGTGAGACCAAGACTCTCACAGTATATTCGAGAGGTGAGATTGATCAATTATAGACTAATGAAATGTATAATATGGATGAACGGAAGAAAGTACAACATATATCAAGTGTATGCGCCTCAACAGGGATGTCCTGAAGAGGGTAAAGAACAACTCTTGGATTATTTTGAAGAAGAATACGAGATCCTAGATGGCGATATAGGACTTTCGATTGGTGATTTTAATGCAAGGATTGGGAGAGAAACAGAAGGAATAGAAAATATAGTGACACATGGAGAAGAGACAATAAACTCAGAGGGAGAAAGAATTATACTGTAGACTACTGCATGAGAAATGGCTTGAAAATAATTAATAGATTTTATCAACATACAGTAAAGAGGAACACAAATTCATCAGATATAGATGGAACGACAGACTGGACAATTTTAGAATAAAACATTTATAGTTCGGACAGAAGAATATCTACCAATGTAAAGGTTACCAGGAGTGAATCTAGATTCAGACCACAGACTACGATTGGCTGATCTTAAGATTGGTAAGGTAACACCACCACAACAAAGAAGAAAAAGGAAATATAAGAAGATCATGAGAGGCTCTCTATGTTTGAAACGGAAGGTTTACAATCAATATATACCGACAGTGATAATCTACGGATGTGAGACTTGGAAACTGACGAAGGCGATGGAGATAAGGCTAAGGAATGCACAGAGGAGAATGGAGAAATCAATGATGGGAATAACATTGAAAGACGTGAGAGAGAAGACTGAAATGCAAAATATTGTGGAGGCGATAAAAGAGAGGAATTGGAACTGGATAGGTAAGTCAGCGCGAATGACTGATGAGCGATGGAGCAAGTGTGTTACTAAGTGGACGCCGCGAGATGGGAAGCGTGGAAGAGGGAAACCAGACAGGAGGGATGAGATAGAGAAGTTTGCAGGAGTGACGTGGTAGAGGTTGGCGCAGTCGTGTGAATCATTGAATGCTATGAAAGAGGTCTTTGTCCAGCAGTGGACTCAGGATGACTGATTCGTTGCATATATAATTATTCATATGAGTGAGTTACATCAAATTGATATAGCATAGCCAATAGGAGGCCGTTTCACCATGGTCTTGGATGACGTGTTGGACTCGTGATCAACAGCTATTTCCCTCCCGGTGTGTGTGTGTGTGTGTGTGTGTGTGTGTGTGTGTGTGTGTGTGTGTGTGTGTGTGTGTGTGTGTGTGTGTGTGTGTGTGTGTGTGTGTGTGTGTGTGTGTGTGGAAGAAGGGGCGTACTTCGGCGGCGTCGCCGGCGGGATCGAACCCGAAGACCCAGTCATAGGTCTTGCCGAAGTCCACGAAAGCTTTACTTCACATGGGCTCCCCCGAAGTGTATAAGCTCGTGTATCGTTTCGAGGGGGACAGTCCAAGCTGGGCGTTGCGTTCGTTTCGCCAGCGCTTCTGTCCTCGGGGACAGTGTCGTTGTAGAAAGTAGATGATGATCACCAGTGGGGATGAGTCTCTAACCGTAGAATTATAGGTGTCTCTGGTCCGTAGTGGCGTCGCTACAGTCCCCTATAACGGGGGGTTGTTCTGAACTGATTTAAGTGGATATGAGTCTCCGAACTTAAGATAATAGGTGACTTTGGTCGGTAAGGGTGTCAGTGAAGTCTCCTTAAAGCATTCGCTAACCACCACTAGTGTTTGGTGAGTGGCCTACAAGGGCGCTGAGGAACCCCAGTTGTGTGTGTGTAACCCTGTGGAAAGCCCAGGGGCTGAGGAACCCCGGAAGAGGGGTTCCTGAGCAGTCACTACAGGGATCGGAGGAGTTGTCGGGCCCTGCTGGCGGTCTGGTCGAAGTCATAATTCATGAGGTTGATGTTGTCACAGAAGGGAAAGACCGGAGGACCATTCAACGTCCTTGGACTACACCAACCTCATGCATTATGACTTTGACCAGACCGCCAGCAGGGCCCGACAACTCCTCCGGTCCCTGTAGTGACTGCTCAGGAACCCCTCTTCCGGGGTTCCTCAGCCCCTGGGGGGTTTCCACAGGGTTACACACACACAACTGGGGTTCCTCAGCGCCCTTGTAGGCCACTAACCAAACACTAGTGGTGGTTAGCGAATGCTTTAAGGAGACTTCACTGACACCCTTACCGACCAAAGTCACCTATTATCTTAAGTTCGGAGACTCATCTCTACTGAAATCAGTTCAGAAGCCCCCCCCCCTCGTTATAGGGGACTGTAGCGACGCCACTTTGGACCAGAGACACCTATAATTCTACGGTTAGAGACTCATCCCCACTGATCATCATCTACTTTCTACAACGACACTGTCCCCAAGGACAGAAGCGCTGGCGAAACGAACGCAACGCCCAGCTTGGACTGTCCCCTTCGAAACGATACACGAGCTTATACACTTCGGGGGAGCCCATGTGAAGTAAAGCTTTCGTGAACTTTGGCAAGACCTATGACTGGGTCTTCGGGTTCGATCCCGCCGGCGACGTCACCGAAGTACGTCTCTTCTTCTCAGAGAAAGAAGACAAACGAGGAAGAGAAGGGAGATCGGTGAAATGGCAAATGAACTTCAATATCTCTAAGTGTAGCGTGTTAAACGTAGGGTTACACAACCCCGAAAATAGATACAACTTAGATAACACGTTTTTAGAAAAATCTGAGTGCGAGAGGGACTTGGGAGTTCTGGTGAGTCCGGACCTTAAAACCAGGAAGCAGTGCATTAGCGCTAGAAATAAAGCTAACAGCGCATTAGGCTTCATTACTAGGACGGTAACAAATAGAAGTACAGAGGTAATCATTAAACTCTATCTAGCGTTAGTTAGACCCATCCTTGACTATGCGGTACAGTTTTGGTCTCCGTCCTACAGAATGGACATAAATTCACTAGAATCAGTACAGAGAAGAATGACCAAAATGATACAAGGACTCGGAAATTTGTCTTACGAAGAGAGGCTTAGGCACCTAAACTTACACTCTCTGGAAAGACGCAGAGTGCGGGGTGATCTAATAGAAGTGTTCAAGTGGATCAAAGGCTATAACAAGGGTGATGCAAACAAGGTCATCATAATAAAACAACAGGGCAGGACTCGCAGTAATGGGTATAAACTGGACAAATTTAGATTTAAGAAGGAAATAGGCAAGAATTGGTTTACTAATAGGGTGGTCGATGAATGGAATAAACTTAGTAACCATGTAGTAAGCGCTGAAACTATCAGTTGTTTTAAAAAACGATTAGACAACTTTATGGATGTGGATGACAGGTGGTGATGGATACGGAGCTGCCTAGTGTAGGCCTTATGGTCTTTTGCAGTCTCCTTTATTTCTTATGTTCTTATGTTCTTATGTAGATAACGAGAAGGAGAGAGACAAGGAGGAAGACCAAGGGAAAAGATAGAAGGAGGAACTATAAGAAGGGGAAAAGGGGGAGGAGGAGGTGGAAGGGGACAGGAGGAGGAGGAGGAGGAGGAGGAGGAGGAAGAAGAATTGTAATGGGGGGAAAAGGAGGAGGAGGAATTGTAGGAGGGGGAAAATGAGGAGGGGAGAAAAGGAGGAGGTAAAAGAAGATGGACAGTCGGAGAGAGATAACCAGGAGAGGGAATTGGAAAAAAAGAACAAGGAAAACAGGAGGAAAAAGGGGAGATGAAGGGAAAGGGAAGAGATGGAGGAGGAAGAAGAGGAAAAGGAGGAAAAGGAGGAAGAAGAGGAGAAAAGGAACAAAAGAAGAAGGAGGAGGAGAAGAAGAAAGAAGAGGAGGACGAAGAGGAGGAAAGGGAGCAAAAGAAGAAGGTGGAGGAGAAGGAGGAGAAAGAAGAGGAGGAAAGGGAGCAAAAGAAGGAGAAGATGGAGGAGGAGAAGAAGAAGAAGGAAGAAACGAAGAAGGCGGTGGCGGAAGGGAGGATGAGGAGGCAGACAGCGAAGGTAATAGAGACACACACACACACATATATATATATATATATATACATATATATATATATATATATATATATATATATATATATATATATATATGAATGTGTGTGTATGTATATTGTACGGAACTTTTATGTGACTATAACCTTCCCTAGTTTTCTTATTTCTGTATAAATATTGTGTTCTATGTCTCTTGTACTATGAGGATGTCGTAATAGACGAAAACGTTTAGTATTCCGACTTTATTTTCCCTGTGGTTTCTGCAATATTATTTAGTCACGTGTTATTGTGATTATTTTTGCATATATATATATATATATATATATATATATATATATATATATACACAGATATATATATATATATATATATATATATGTATATATATATATATATATATATATATATATATATATGCAACATCATGCCCAACAAAAACAACAAAATCAAGGTGCATCCGAACCCCAACTAGACCAATACCTTCACCAAAACCCTCAGCAGCTTCAAAATTCCCAGCCCACAGGACCCATAACCAGAAGTCGAGCGAGACTTTCCTCCACAAGCTCCGGAACAAGACTGGTGTCCTTGCCTACCTATCCTAGTGACCTCACCCAGGGCCCCCTTCCGACTTCGCCCGCTTCTCCAAGTGACCTACCCCAGAGACTCCTGTCGTCCTCTCCTTCCACTAGTGACCTCACCCAGAGATTTCACTTGACATCTCCTCCTTCTAGTGACCTCACCCAGAAACTTCTAACCTCCAGTGACCTCTCCCAAAAATTGGGATGACCTCTCCCAATACCCTTACCATCCTGCTTTTTAAGGACTGACAGTCGGCCACAGACCATTCACATTTCCCTTCATCTTCGACGATAGCAGACCTAGTTCTTCTCACCCTGAAGAAGCCTCCGTGAGAGGCGAAAAGATTTAAGTTTTCGGTGATTGTGTCAACAGCTTTTGTACTATTACCTTGTGTTATTATAACCATTGGCATTCAGCAGCGCCTTTTACTGCACCCTCTTCTCCATGATTTTGAAATCATGAATGATTATGTTCATATTTTGAACTGTGAAGACAAATATTATTCTTCAAACTGAAGAATTTGAACCTCAAGATAGCCAAAGCTATTAGCGCAATTGATTTTAATCAAAATTGTCTACGTGAAAACCTGTGCCCTAGAAATAGACACACACACACACACATATATATATATATACCAAAGGCTTTTTCCCTCTTACACGGGAGATAGCCAAAAGACAAAGGCATAGAAACCACTCCCACCCATTCCGTCCACTACATACTCCACTCCCCCCCTACCCTCTTCCTTTCCTCTTATCTCGGCACCTCCTGGATGACGGGTCATCCCTGTATCTTGTCACACTTGTGTGTGATAGTAATAATACCAATGACAACAACAATAATAATAATAATAACACACACACACACACACACACACACACACACACACACACACACACACACACACACACACACACACACACACACATATATATATATATATATATATATATATATATATATATATACACCAAAGGCTTTTTCCCTCTTACACGGAAGATAGCCAAAAGACAAAGGCATAGAAACCACTCCCACCCATTCCGTCCACTACATACTCCACTCCCCCCTACCCTCTTCCCTCCCTCTTATCTCGGCACCTCCTGGATGACGGGTCATCCCTGTATCTTGTCCACTTGTGTGTGATAGTAATAATACCAATGACAATAACAACAACAACAACAACAACAATAAATAATAACAATAATTATAATAATAATAATAATGAAAATAATAATAATAATAATAATAATAATAATAATAATAATGATAATAATAATAACAATAATAATAATAATGATAATAATTCATACATATATAATGATACTTATACTACTACTACTATTCTACTGTCATTCTTTGTTACACTATCAATCTGTGTCGTGAGGAAGCTTGTGCCCAGGAGTGGTCATGCTCCGCGGAAGAGGAAGGAAGTTGGGGGAAGAAGATTTTTATTTTTGAGCTCAGAAGAAAGCTGTCCCTCCTGGGGATAAGACGCCACCGAAGAACGTCCCTTCGAAGAATGGCTTGGCAAGCCATGCAGTGACTGGCGCTCCCCCGAACTCTTGCGGACAAAGACTCAAAGTCCCTTCAACACGACGCCATGGCCCGGGCACCCGACAAGTCTTTGTCAAGACCTTTATGGACATTGAAGAACTTACGGGCTTTCTCAAACGGGCTAAGAAAAAGGGCCAAAAGGTCATTGAAGAGACCATACGGTCCTCGAGGAGAAAATCATGGGCTTTTCCGAACAGGCTTCCGACGTACGAGCCAAAGTTGATGTCAAAAGGTCATTACAAAGACCTTATAGGCTCTGAAGATTGATTATGGGCTTTTTTGAATGGGCTTAGTAAATGGACAGACTCGGTGCGAAAAAAGACATTGAAGTCTTGATGTGCAAGTTTTTTGGGCTTCATAATAAGATGATATAATTGGGCAAACCACAAGGAAAACGATCTTTTGTTCTTTGGAAAGAAATTTCGGACTTTTCGAATAAGCCTCGCGAGGCTGGAGCATTTTCACTTGGGCTAAAAGAAGCTTTTAGTTGCAGGCCAGCAGGAGCCATAAGACAACAAATCGATGGAAGTTACTTGGGCGTCGTTGGGCTAGCCCTCAGCTGAATAAAGTCCTTTGGTTTTATATTAGACAAAAAAATTCCTACATTGTTATTAGTTCAGTGACATTGGCAGTGTTCTCTATCATGTTATTTTGTCTAAAGGTACAGTTATACTAGTCAACGGAATGGTTGGATTCCAAAGATTCAATTGGATTTCGTCCAAGGTTGGAGCATAACTGTAGCTTCACCCTCCAACCTTGAACGAAATTCAATGTAATCTGTTGCAATCCAACCATTCCGTTGACTAACGTAACCGTATCTTAAAGTAAGCTTTGTATCTGTATATAATCATCTTGATGATAAAAAAAAAAAAAAAAAAATTGTGACTCCGTGATTTGCCGCTTCAGAATTGAGGCTTGCTGTTGAGGGTGATTGATGCTGCAACTTTCCCTACCAATTCCTGTGGTTCTCAATTCTAATTTTGTTCTGGTTTCTAACGCCAGATTATTTTTATTGACCTCAAAGTAATTGATCTAGGAGCTAACGAGTCAATTTTCGCTTGTCAGATTACATTAAAATTGACAAATCTATATATGCATATAAAAACAAAAGATGACAAGGATTATATTCAATACGGGATGACCATCAATTTCTATATAATTTTGATGCATTTGAAAAGTAAAGAAAATTATGCCAATATATATATATATATATATGTATATATATATATATATATATATATACATATATATATATATATATCAGATAATCTCTTTTGGCAGTAGCACACGGAATTCGAACCCGATGCGCTTGGAAGTAAACTCCCAAACCGCACACACGCCCTAGACCGCGTGGTTAATGGGTGTAGTAAGCGCCCTCCCCAATCTCGAGAGTCAGTTAGACAATGAGTTCCCAAGGTTTTATGCTGTTTAGTGGTCGAGCGGTCTAAGGCGTGTGTGCGGGATGGGAGTTTACTTCCAAGCGCATCGGGTTCGAATCCCGTTCGCTACTGCCAAAAGAGATTATCTGATGTCGCTGTCCACTAGCGAATTTCTCAAATATATATATATATATATATATACATATATATATATATATATATATATATATATATATATATATATATATATATTTATATGCAGAAAAACAATAGGAAAATAACAGAAAGGAGACCGAGCGCTTTCTTCTATCCTTTATACGAAAGCGCTCGGTCACGCGCTCAAGTGATTTCTGCATATATATATATATATATATATATATATATATATATATATATATATATATATATATATATATACACACATCATTTTATTCTAATCTTATTAATTTATTCATCTATTTATTTATTTCTATTTTCTGGTTGTGCGATAACAACGGGTGCACAATGTGTTCTCTCAAGTTCCCCCATACTTATACACTGCTGTTCATTAACCTCAGGAGACTGAATTTGACTCAAATAGTCGTGTTACATCCAATAACTCTTACCAGGTTTACGCCTGTGGATTACACTGCGAGACTCTGGTCCACTGGGGGAGTTCATTATGGTCCACGCGTTGTGACCCACCAGTGTAGACTATGAGATCTGCATAATCTTTTTTTCCTCGGTCAGTTTTAAGTTCTTTCAGGGGATGTGTGCGTGCGTGCGTGCGTGTGTGTGTGTGTGTGTGTGTGTGTGCGTGTATGTATGTGCGTGTGTGTGTGTGTGTGTAAATGGATAAACCCTTAGTTCACTAGGTTTTTTCTTCTGGTGACCTATACATACATACATATAAATGTCTGTATATGCACTTATACATTACGCGAGAGAAACCCTAGCAAGATGTTCCCAACATGTAACTTCTTGGATTTGGTGCCTCATTCATCCAGTTGCTCTTTGCCCACGCGATCTAACAGCACACTTTGAACGTCTCGGACGCTTTGCCGAAGTAGACTTCGTGAGCGGCGAACTCCCAAGATTCTTTGACGAGGGAAACCACCTCGTGAGCGGCAGACTCCAAAATTCTTTGTCGAAGAGGGCCTGCCAAGCAGCAGACTTCGAAGACTCTGAGCGCTCTGCCGAAGATCTCGTAAGTGGCAGAAGGCATGCAGGTATCTGGGGGAAACGCCAAGAGAAGTCTGTACAAATGGAAGGCGACTCTTCCCACCATGGGGATGACAGGTGGTGATGGATACGGAGCTGCCTAGTGTAGGCCTTATGGTCTCTTGCAGTCTCCTTCATTCTTATGCTCTTATGTTCCCACGACACTGGATGGGGCAGAGACTTGGATTTCAAGGATGAGTCGGGTAGTCCAGCAAATACAGTTCTTTAACACATAAGCAAGTGGCCATGTGTTCGATTCCCCGGGCCCACTGCGTGCTTGCCGAACCGATTCCCGAATGTCCTGGCTAGGCGGGGAGGCGACCCAACATCGGCCTAGGAAAAAAAAAAGACAGCGGCTTGTCGCAAGTGAAAGGGCTTTGCCATAACAGGGGTCTCTCACTAACTGTAAACGGGATGGTGGGTTTTTAGACAAGAATCAAAATGTGTTTAAGGTGAAATATTTAAGGAGTGTGGTGGGGATTCCGAAGATGTATAGAGAGAGAAATGAAGAGGTGAGGCAGAGAGCGGGGGTGGAAAGACGGCTGGTAGATAGGGTTGACCAAAGAATACGGAGATGGCTAGGGTATATGGAAAGAATGAAGAAAGACTAACAAAATGAGTGTAGAAGGCGGAGGTGGATGGAATGGACTTGAGGGGAAGACCGACAATGAGATGGATAGGGTGAAATAGGGCCGTGGGTACAAGGGGCATGTCTGCCGAGCAGGGAAAGGAGAGGGGAAGAGATAGGTATGAATGGAGAGTGGTTATGAATGGGTGAGAAAGGCCAAGGATGATTTCTTCTTGACGGCTCTGTAATTGCTTCTGTGGACGAGGGGGGAGGGTTGCCATGTAAATGAAGCTGTGTGGGTAAACCAGCCCCGGCTGTCGGGCCCTGGTGTGAGGGTGCTGTGCCTTGCTGGATTGCTTTTCATGCAGGCAGTTTGCAGTCCGTAGAGGTGACACTTCATCCACTAAAAGCTAAGATACAAATGGATGTGGGGTGGGTGTTGGTATGGTTGAAGGGTGTGTGTGTGTGCCTTGGTTAGGCTACATCTTTGTATGGGGGAATAAGCCTTCTGGTATGTGCATGCACATATGTATGTATGTATGTATGTCTGCATGTAAATATGATTATGTTTGTATGTACCTTTGTGTATGTTAGCCTTACGGTGCTAGGCCACACATAAGGACATCTTTTGGCATTCCTGTCCTCCGGAATTACGGTCGGAAACCCGGTAACTCCTTCTGGCATTGCAGTCTCCCGATGGACCAGATTTCTTGAGGCCGGGGGCTGGAAACACATTTATTAATTGTTCGAACGCTCAAGACATCCCCTGCCGTAACTCCTCTTTCTTCTTCTTCAGTTCGAAGTTTCCGAAGTCTGGTTGCCAGACATGTCAGAACCTGTTGGAAGGTTACCGCAAGTGTCGCATTTTTTCTTTCTTTTTGGTCTATTTCCTCACTTATTTTCCTCTCCCTCTCTCTCTCTCTCTCTCTCTCTCTCTCTCTCTCTCTCTCTCTCTCTCTCTCAGACTTGGGGTCATAATCCATCCAGCCAAGGACGTTGAATGGTCCTCCGGTCTTTCCCTTCTGTGACTACACCAACCTCATGCATTATGACTTCGACCAGACCGCCAGCAGGGCCCGACAACTCCTCCGGTCCCTGTAGTGACTGCTCAGGAACCCCTCTTCCTGGGTTCCTCAGCCCCTGGGGTTTCCACAGGGTTACACACACACAACTGGGGTTCCTCAGCGCCCTTGTAGGCCACTAACCAAACACTAGTGGTGGTTAGCGAATGCTTTAAGGAGACTTCACTGAACATAAGAACATAAGAAATAAAGGAGACTGCAAAAGACCATAAGGCCTACACTAGGCAGCTCCGTATCCATCACCACCTGTCATCCACATCCATAAAGTTGTCTAATCGTTTTTTAAAACAACTGATAGTTTCAGCGCTTACTACATGGTTACTAGGTTTATTCCATTTATCGACCACCCTATTAGTAAACCAATTCTTGCCTATTTCCTTCTTAAATCTAAATTTGTCCAGTTTATACCCATTACTGCGAGTCCTTCCCTGTTGTTTTATTATGATGACCTTGTTTGCATCACCCTTGTTATAGCCTTTGATCCACTTGAACACTTCTATTAGATCACCCCGCACTCTGCGTCTTTCCAGAGAGTGTAAGTTTAGGTGCCTAAGCCTCTCTTCGTAAGGCAAATTTCCGAGTCCTTGTATCATTTTGGTCATTCTTCTCTGTACTGATTCTAGTGAATTTACGTCCATTCTGTAGGACGGAGACCAAAACTGTACCGCATAGTCAAGGATGGGTCTAACTATCGCTAGATAGAGTTTAATAGTTACCTCTGCACTTCTATTCGTTACCGTCCTAGCAATGAAGCCTAATGCTCTGTTAGCTTTATTTCTGGCGCTAATACACTGCTTCCTGGTTTTAAGGTCCGGACTCACCAGAACTCCCAAGTCCCTCTCGCACTCAGATTTTTCTAAAACGTGTTATCTAAGTTGTATCTATTTTCGGGGTTGTGTAGCCCTACGTTTAACACGCTACACTTAGAGATATTGAAGTTCATTTGCCATTTCACCGACCATGTTAACAGCTTATCAAGGTCATCCTGCAGAATCTGGGCGTCATCTCCTGACCTAATTAGGCGTCCTATTTTAGTGTCGTCCGCAAACTTACTAACATCACTATTTAACCCTTCGTCTAAGTCGTTTATATACATAATGAACAACAAGGGACCCAAAACCGAGCCCTGGGGGACCCCGCTAGTAACATTGCCCCACCTAGATTTTATTCCATTTATGGTGACCCGCTGTTTTCTGTTACTAATCCAAGCTCTAATCCATTGTAACACTTTTCCTCCTATGCCATGGGCTTTGATTTTATTTAGTAGTCTCTGGTGTGGCACTTTGTCGAACGCTTTGCTAAAGTCAAGGTAAATAACATCGTAATTTTCATTGTTGTCTGCCGCCTTATATACCTTAGTGTAAAAGGATAGAAGATTAGTCACACATGACTTACCCTTGGAGAAACCATGCTGTGAAACACGAATTAAATTATGCCCTTCAATGTGTTCTCTGAGTCTATTTACTATTATTGATTCAAGTATTTTTCCTATAACCGATGTCAAACTGATTGGCCTGTAGTTGCATATAGACGATCTATCTCCCTTCTTAAAAACAGGAACAACGTTTGCCTGCCTCCAAGCAGTAGGAACAGAACCAGTGTCTACCGATTTATTGAATATTTCAGTTAACTGATCGCAGATTTCAAATTTACACTCTTTAAGCATTCTTGGAAAAATTTCGTCTGAACCCGGAGATTTTGTAGCTTTAAGTCTGTCAATCTGCTTGACTACTTCCTCTTTACTAATGCTGATATTAGTTAGACTACTTTCTTCATCCCCTCTGAAAATCGGATCGCAGTCAGGTACACCCTTACCGACCAAAGTCACCTATTATCTTAAGTTCGGAGACTCATCTCTATTGAAATCAGTTCAGAAGCCCCCCCCCCTCGTTATAGGGGACTGTAGCGACGCCACTACGGACCAGAGGCACCTATAATTCCACGGTTAGAGACTCATCCCCACTGGTGATCATCATCTACTTTCTACAACGACACTGTCCCCGAGGACAGAAGCGCTGGCGAAACGAACGCAACGCCCAGCTTGGACTGTCCCTTTCGAAACGATACACGAGCTCATACACTTCGGGGGAGTCCATGTGAAGTAAAGCTTTCGTGGACTTTGGCAAGACCTATGACTGGGTCTTCGGGTTCGATCCCGCCGGCGACGTCGCCGAAGTACGTCTCTTCTTCTTCTCAGAGAAAGAAGACACAAGAGGAAGAGAAGGGAGGTAATGTAGATAACGAGAAGGAGAGAGACAAGGAGGAAGACCAAGGGAAAAGATAGGAGGAGGAACTATAAGAAGGGGAAAAGGGGGAGGAGGAGGTGGAAGGGGACAAAGGAACACAAAGGAAGAACAAACAACAGCAGGCCTACTGGCCCTAACGAGGCTGTTTGTGTTAACTAAACTACACTACAGTTAAGGAAACAGGGCAACTTTCTAAACTACACTACAGTTAAGATCTTAACAAACCTCGACATCCGTTCCGTTATCACCTTTTACAGTGGAGCTAAAGCCTATAACTGTTCCTGCGGTCACAGAAGGAGAAACAAAATCACACTTTTTAATTTCACATAAATATTATCAGATGCTAGTTATTAAGATGAGAAGTTAGAGTTTGTAGTGAGAATGGGTGGTACACGTCCATTCAAATGCGACAATTATTGTTTCACTTTTCCATGGGAATTGCGCGCCGAGAATGACGTTTAGATAATAAATACGATTTTATTTTTATATTTTGATTACTCCCTAAACATTGTAGCCCGCATATCAATATCAATATTTTTTATAAGAAATAATGAATGAACCAATAAATAATAAACCAATTAACAAACAAACAAATAGAATAAGTAGAAACAATGAAATTAAAATGGGCTTTCGCCATTGATTTAGCAAGAAAAGGTAAATTGTAGCCGGCTTATATTCATTTCATTTACTATGCCTAATTTCTTATCTAGTTCATGCATTTGCGATGTATACTTGTGCAACAACATATTTGCGATATAAAGTAAACACTGTAACATACTTCATATTCTGCAAAGAAATACAACTGACGTTAGTCACTTTCGAATATACAAATGGCACTCGTGAGAGCAAGAAGTTTAGGTATCCGTCATCTAATTTCTACTCTTATGCAAGCTATATTGATGCTCATAATCTAATCTATCTCGTGCAGTGTGTAGATAATATCCAAAACAGTCTACAGCCATATCACGTACCTTAATTAAACCTAGTTGATAGTTTCCAAGATGACATGTCATTCCTCCACTATCACCACACACTTCTCCATGCTTTATTACCGTATGAACACAAACAAACTGATCACACACACACACACCAATTTCTCACCAAAGCACAGGTAATACTGGGCTTGAGTACAATCTCGTGGGAAAATGTTTAACGCACGGAGGAAGAGTTGCCAATGAGTAATGTTGTCTTCACGACATCCCTTATTTTTACTGCGCGTCTACGTGAGATCGACGACTGACTCTTAAACGTTTGTGTTACTCTGAGATTGTCACTTATCATATACAAACAAGAAATACTTTTTACCTCTTACGGAATGGCATTTTAATTTCAACAATCTGAAAATTCGTTTTTTCTACGAAATATAAATTTCTGTATTGAACGACAACAACAATGCAGAGCCGACAACCTCAGGCTTACTTGGAAACAAGTCTAGACAACACAAGTTCGTTCATTTTCGTGTTGTTCAGCAAAGGACTGCTGAACAACACGGATATCCGGCATTTTTATTGTGGCTAAACCCTTTATTGCCTATCTGAATGAAAACTGTCCTAAGTATATCATGTTCTCTAAAATCTCCCTGTATTTCTGTTGGATTCTCCAGGATATCTGTATCTCCTTCTCACTTTCTCCCCCTACGCTTGGTAGGAATAATTCTGTCAGCGGCAGCTCTTCACTAGACTTCTCCATGCGTCTCTATCCTCGCAGGTCACTCTTTCTTGCACTTCCGGTAAATTTGTGTCTCTTCTTTGTAATGCTTCCTCCACACCTTTTATCCATCTGGTCCTGTGTCTCCCTACTGGTCTTCTTCCGGTGGGGGGTACCCATTCCAGCATTTGTTATTTGTATCTCCGTTAGGCGAAATCTTAAGTCTGTCTCTGTCCTTTTCCATGTTGACCTCGAGTCTGGACTCCCTGTCAAAAATAATTAATTTATGTACATTTTCTCTGGGTGTCCTCCTTCTGCCTTCGTCTTTTGTCTGCCAGAGCCTGTCAGACACTGCCATACTGTTATACATTAAAGTTTGTCGAAGACCTTCCAAAATCTGTTGGAGACTTTGGCTTTAGATGCAGTCGGAATATGATCTAGTCCGTCTTGTTTCCACAGGTTCGTTTTTCTTTCTTTCCTTCAAGGAATCCGATAGTTTTCTTTCCAAAACATTTTCCCTCTATTTTTCTAAGTTCGAAGAGGAAAAACCGCACTACTACTTCGGTAGCCCGTGGCCAACGAAACTTTTCTCATGCCATTGTTATCTCCATTTCAGAAGATTCTATTCAAATCTGAAGGCATTTTTGTTTTATTAAATTACGGAAAGCTTTAATTGGCAGAAACTGTGCCTGTTGTACCATAAGGAGCGAGCGAGAGAGAGAGAGAGAGAGAGAGAGAGAGAGAGAGAGAGAGTATATATAAATGGAAAAAGCCCTTCGCGAACTGCAAGGCCGTTAGGAACCTCAATCGAGTTTGTCCGAAGTCCACTCTACAACAGATGGACAGTTGGCAGTAACCAGTGTTTCTATTTATAGGGACGGTGTTGTACTGAAGAGGAGGTTATTACTATGACCGAGGGATGCGAGTCCAAAAGCCTTCAAGTCCCGAGAGATCTAAGTGACCTAATGTGTACGTGCTCTTAAAATACATACATATATATATATATGTATATATATATATGTGTGTGTGTGTGTATATACATATATACACACACACACACACACACACACACACACACACACACACACACACACACACACACACACACACACACACACACACACACACACACACACACACACACACACACATATATATATATATATATATATATATATATACAAAATAATAAATGTAAAAAACAATAAAACCTGTATCATGGTGGTAGGAGACGAATCCCCGCAAGGTTACCAGACATGCACTCTACCAACCGAGCCACGGCGCCCCCTGCCCCGGTAAGGTGATGTGATTCAACCGACAAGCAGCCCTTTATACTCCAAGGACAGCGACATCATATAACCAACTCTTTCACGTTGTATTATATTTCCCCAAAATGTTACCTCGACCAATGTTTCTGTTTGAAAAAGAGGCAGTTGAAGGACAAGAAATGGCTAATAGCCTAATGGCGAATTTCATGCTGAGAAAGTGTGCATGCAGGGAAAAAAGGCCCGGGTGGGTCTGTAGGCCACAAACAGAACGGAGCGAATTCATGCAAATGCTCGTGGGGATGATTATAACAGTAAAGCTTGAGCCCAGAGTTCATGTTGGCAAGAGTGGAGCCCACCCCGGGGAGGGAAGGCCAGCACTGTAGCAACAGCAAGGCGACAACTTTTGCACCCGAAGAACCTCGTGTTAAATCTAACCTCGAGAAATGTTTTGCTTAAACATTCCGGTATCGGGTTACGCGTTCACACAGACATACTTGATCGTGTGCAGGCCTTCCCCCCCCCCTCTCTCTCTCTCTCTCTCTCTCTCTCTCTCTCTCTCTCTCTCTCTCTCTCTCTCTCTCTCTCTCTCTCTCTCTCTCTCTCTCTCTCTCTCTCTCTCTCTCTCTCTCTCTCTCTCTCTCTCTCTCTCTCTCTCTCTCTCTCTCTCTCTCTCTCTCTCTCTCTCTCTCTCTCTCTCTCTCTCTCTCTCTCTCTCTCTCTCTCTCTCTCTCTCTCTCTCTCTCTCTCTCTCTCTCTGCTCCTGAGGCCTTGTGGTGAGTCTCTGCCTCTTGTGTGTTCTTTTCAAGAAACCTGTCATGTCATTAAGTCCAACTTCTCCAGTCATCATCACTTTCGTCCACTCACAATCACGTGGGGGGCAAGCACACTTTCCCTTCTGAACCCTTCGACTCGACGGCTCGGATAAACGTTGAACTGTCACAAATCTATTAGATACCTGAAAACGGAATATGTACTCTTGATAAACCCCATATCTGTCCCCATTCATTATTATCAAACATTGTCAAGCTGCTTTGATTTGACGACCACATTCGAATGAAATTTACTCCATTACTGAAAGCCTTCCTATAGTACAGATTAGGAAGTTCAGAGTAGTCCTATACCCCAATTCGCTATGGTTAACCATAGTGTGTGTGTGTGTCCGTGCGTGCTTGTGCTTGAGTGTGCGTGCACGCGTTTGCGTGTATTTACCTAGTTGTATTTACCTAGTTGTATTTTACGGGAAGGGGAGCTATGCTCGTGGGGTCCCGTCTTCATATCTCATTTTATCTAAACTATCTTTAAAATGAGTATGCATGTGTGTGTGCGCGCAAATTTGTGTTTGTATATGTGTGTATATATGTACTTGTGTACGTGTGTGTGTGTGTGTGTGTGTGTGTGTGTGTGTGTGTGTGTGTGTGTGTGTGTGTGTGTGTGTGTGTGTGTGTGTGTGTGTGTGTGTGTGTGTGTGTGTGTGTGTGTGTGTGTGTGTGTGTGTGTGTGTGCGGGAGCATATGTGTGAGTGTGTTTACACGAGTAAATGTGTGTGTCCTATTCGTACGTCAGTCAGTCAGTCTGTCTGTCTTTCTGTGAGTCGTATTTCAAGCAAGTGTGTGTCCATCCATGTTGGTGATTGTGCGCTCCAACAAGTCCGTTCAGGGTGTGGGGTGCGTCATTATTTATTACTACTACTGGCCATTCTACCAAATCAACCCTAGTACATGCCTGTCTCCCTCTCCGCCCCCCCCCTCTCCCTCTCTCTCTCTCTCTCTCTCTCTCTCTCTCTCTCTCTCTCTCTCTCTCTCTCTCTCTCTCTCTCTCTCTCTCTCTCTCTCTCTCTCTCTCTCTCTTATTTCCCGTATATGTGCTATTTGACTCTTTTCATATTCTGTATATAGTAAAGGGAGCTGCAGAGTACAGTGACCATAACATTGTAAGATTATAACAACGAATTGAATAAAGTCCATGACACCTGCTGGCAGCAGCGGGTTTTCCCCTATGCCGAGGTGTCACAGGTGAGAAAAAGCACATCAATGAGAGAAAGAAAAATCAAACAGTATATAGGTGGGGAATAAGAGAAATAGAGGTATGTGCTCTGGTTGATTTGGCAAATCAAATCACGGCGTATGCCTCACCCTAACCAAATCTCTTTGCGACAGCAGTCTATAGCAGCGTTTTTACCCCTGCGTAACCTTTAAAATAAATTTCATGTCTCAAGGAAGCCCTGCGCAAAAAAAAAGAAGAAAAAAAAGAACATATACCATATCTTTCCCATTTCATTTTCATCGTAATGATAGGTTAGATAGGATGATGTCTATATTACATTACTATAATAACCAAGACTGTCGTGCGTGTTTAACTATATTCCGTATATGAAATTAAACAAAAAATCAAAAGTGCTCTAGCTTATCTCACCTGTTCTCGCGGAACCATTAGGGACCTTTTGCGGAACCTGGGGGTTCCGGGGAACCCTGTTGAGAAACGCTGGTCTATAGCAATCACAAACTCCAGGAATTGTTTGACATCAAAGGTATTTTCCATTTCGATCTCATCAGACATGGATGATCTAATTCACGAATTGCAAGTTACTCAGGATGAAAATGAAAACGGCGCATTTCTCCTCTGATTGAAATAATCTTCCTTTCATGACTTTGCCTGCAAAACTTTTCAATGTCCTACCAACTCTTCGTGCAACAATGTCATATAACGAGCGCAATCCTGTGCCTGCTGTAAGGCCCTAAACGCACCCTCCTCCTCCTCCTCCCTCCCACCTCCACACCTCACACTTTATTCGCCAATCTGGTTCACGTGATTACACTAACATGATTTATTACAAATACCCTATTCTACTTCTCATGTCTTTTTCCGTCCTCTCTCTCTCTCTCTCTCTCTCTCTCTCTCTCTCTCTCTCTCTCTCTCTCTCTCTCTCTCTCTCTCTCTCTCTCTCTCTCTCTCTCTCTCTCTCTCTCTCTCTCTCTCTCTCTCCTTGCCTCCACCCCTGTCTAATATATATGAAAAAGAATAGTGCGATTTGGCAAATTACGCCACGCACCTAATAACATGGACGAAGTCAAGAAATGTGAAAAGTTCGTTGGCGAGATGAGCCCTGAGAGTCCCTCCCGGCAGCCAGGACCTGCAGTCTAGAAAAGAAGGAGACGAATGCTCAGTGACCTTCCTTAATGTGGCATTAGAGGAGGCACTGTCAGTCATCAGAAATAAAAAATCACTCAAATGAAGCTTCCACTTCCTCTTTAAACCATTTTTATTTGCTGCGCAATCGTGGTTGAAATTGCACTACTACTAGTTTGTGCGGGACAATGTCAATACGGTTCATTGAAGGACAAGATTGTTGGCTTCAGAGATGTTGAAGCATTTACCCTTACCCACCCTACCTAACTCTACACGCGCGCGCGCGCACACACACACACACACACACACACACACACACACACACACACACACACACACACACACACACACACACACACACACACACACACACACACACACACACACACACACACACACACACACACACACACACACACACACACACACACACACACACACACACACACACACACACACACACACACACACACACACACACACACACACACAAACACACAGACTTTTAATTCGGCCGATGGTGGGTCACCGAACAAGTCACCAGCATTTCCCTAAATTCGACTTCGGTGGGACTGCGCCTTGAATGAAAAGCAAGAAAGAAACCGGAGCCGGCTTCGACCTGTCAAGAACATCGCCTTGACCCATTCTTCTTCCCGAGTTAAGTGAGTTGTTGTCTTATTTCCGCGGCTATCGCACTCTCCAGCCCCAGCCAGACCCCCTCCGTACCGCGACCCTTTCACTCTCCTTTGCTGTCCAAAAAGAAAAGAGCGATGAGCCCGTGCCTTCTTACGTGGCACTGAGGAGATGGAGAGAGAACCCGAGCGGCAGAATTCCGATCGAGTAGTCTGGCCGACAATCAAGAACGGATTCACCACTGGGTTATTCAAATCTGAAAGGTTGGAATTGGAAGGGACAGAGGGAGCAAGGGAGAGGCGGATGATCAGGAGGAAGGAGAAGGTGGAGGAGGAGGAGGAGGAGGAGGAGGAGGAGGAGGAGGAGGAGGAGGAGGAGGTGGAGAAAGGGGAGAAGGAAAGAAGGTGAGATAGGTGAAGGAAGGAGGGAGCAGAAGAGAAGCAAAGTGGACAGGAGAGAACTAATTACACAGGAGGAGCATGCCGATAGGTAAAGTTGAATAGTAGACAAACAGGTAAATAGTAAGTAATAATAAATGGACAGATAATTGATAATAAACAACAATCAAATAAATAGAAATAAACAGACAATAACAAACAAATAAATAAAATAAATGGCAGGCACTACAGCATTTTGTTTAGGTGTTTATCTAAACGAATCTTAAAACTTCGAACTGAACTACATTGCACTGACTCTGCAGGAAGTTTATTCTATTCATTAATTACACTGTTCGGGAAGTTGTTTCCACCCATTTTCAAATCAAATCTATTTCCTGACAGTTTGAGACCGTAATGAAGACAAAAGAAGTGAAGGAAAGGAGAAAAATGCGAGTAGAGAAAACGAGTAGAAAGTAGTTAAGGATAAAGGAGAAGTATACGAGGAAGAAGAGACTGGGGAAGAGATGAGTACAATGCCTCGAATGCTACGATTCTGATTAGCCAACGAAAACGCATACCCTACAGGAAAGTTAGTTCGGAAACTAATACACCAAACTGGATAAAGGATAAGTTGAAAGATGAGATCTGAGTAAAGATAGGGCTTTATGTTAAAATAAAAAGGGAGAAATACTCGTACACCTTAGGACTAGGTGTGATGAAATGGCTAGACTGGTTATAAAAAGAGCACGTGGACAACGAAACGTAACTACAAAACTAAAGTTGTCAAAAACGCGGGATCTAATCCTGAGGGTTTTCCTCATCTCTACAGAACTAGAAATGAGGAAAAGAAAATCTCCGTTAAATCCGATGAAGATGTCTTGATAGATACAAGGGAAAATATGGGTGAGGCGTTTAATAAATATCTTCTTTTATCATTTACAAAAGACAGTTAAATATAGTACCTAATTGCTACCCGATCTTCAGTGAGGATAATAAAGTAGACTAACTAGCATTATTATTAGCAAGGAAAATGTAGCCAAACAGATAGCCTTAAAGCTACAAAATTCATGAGTTCAGACAATATTTTTTCTGAGAATACTAAGTATGCAAATTTGAAATCTGTGAGCAGCTAATGGAAGTATTTTGTAAGTCGGTTGACATTAAATTAGTCTCTTTTTTCTGGGGACAGGCAACCGTTGTTCCTGTATTTAAAAAGGTGATATATCTTCTCTGCACAACTATAGACCATCACTTTGACATTGGTTACAAGTAAAATGCTTAAATTTTTTGATAAAAAGTAAGATCGGGGATCCTTTCGAAAACCATAACTTGATTCGTGACTCATAGTATGGGTTCGCCAAGGGTAGGTCGTCGTGTGTGTTACTAATCTTTTATCCATTTACATGTCTGCAAGGCGGCAGATAACATTACTTCTTATAATGATATATAATTTGACTTTAGCAAAGCGTTCGACAAGGTACCCCGTCAGAAACTACTAAATAAAATAAAGATCATTGGCATAGGAAGAAAATAGTTTGAATGGATTAGATCATGGTTTAGTGAAAGAAAACAATGGGTATCCAGTAACGGTGCAAAATTCAAATAGGGTAATGTTAATAGAGGATTCCCTCACGGCTTGGTTTTGTTTCTTATTGTTCATTGTACATATAAACGACTTGGACAATAGGATGAATAAGAATTTTAGCAAGTTTGCGGATAACACTAAATAGGACGCCATATTAGGTCGGAGGAAGGTGTTAAGATACTGCAGGAGGATCTTAATAATTTGCATGGTCGGAGAAATGGCAAATGGACTTCAATATCTCAAAGTGCAGTGTGCTAAAAGTAGGATTACACAACTGAGGAAACAGGCATAGCCTATATAACGCCATATTAGAAAAAATATATGAAAAGGACTTGGGAGTGTTAGTGAGTCCCGACTTTAAATTCAGGAAACAGTGCATTAGTGACAAATAAGAGTGCAGAGATAATTAACTCACTGAATTCTATCTGGCGATAGTTAGATGCACCCTTGGCTATGCAGTATATTTTTGGCCTTCCTCCTATAGAATGGATATCAATTCACTAGAATTAGTACAGAGAAGATTGACCAAAATGATTCAAGGTAATAGAAATGAGCCATACAAAGACAGGCTTAGGTACCTTAACTTACAGTTTCTGGAAAGAGGAAGAGTGTGGGGTGATCTAATAGAGGTATTCAAATGAGTCGAGGGCTTTAATAAGGGTGATGCAGGCAAGGTCATCATATTAAGACAGCAGGCCAGGACTCATAGTAAGGGGTTCTAATTAGATAATTTTAGGTTTAAGAAGGAAATCGGAGGCAAGAACTGGTTTACCAACAGAGTGGCTAACGAATGGAATAGACCTAGTAACCATCTAATAGTGATCAGTGAAACAATTAGTTGTTTGAAAAGAAGATTAGGTAACTTTATGGATAGGGATGATAGGTGGTAATGGACAAGAGACTGCCTATTGTAGTCCTTATGATTTTTGTAGTTTCCCCATTTTTATGTTCTTATGCAAGTAGGGAGACGAGGAACTAAGAAATCGAAGCGATGAAGTAGGAAAAACAAAATGTCTACGGTAGAGATATAAAAGTCCTAACAACCTCCTATGGCCCTTTATTTCTCGACTGCGCGCTTATGGAGAGTGGGGAGGAGTTTGCAGTAAGTAAAGGTTTGTGTGTAAGACTACTGAATATCTATGGTCCTCGACCTACATTTATTCAGTCCAGACCTCGCGCAGGCTATGGAGGCCCAAAGTATGTCTAGTCAGTCAGTGCGAGTACTACGAATACGAATTTGAACTTTTGCGTCCAAAAGGATCGAGGGAGTAAACAAGCACGAGATGGAACAAAGTGCTGCTGCTGCCGCCATGCTGCTGCAATAGGTTGGGAGGAAGACAGGAGGGAAGAAGGAAGGAGGAGGTGAGGAGGGGATTTTGAGGGAAGCCGAAAAGGAAAAAGGAGGAAGGAAAAGAAGAAGAATTAGGGAAAGAAAATAGGGAATATTAGAGAAAAGTGAAGTAAGGAGGAGGAGGAGGGAGATGGAAAATAGAGTGCAGAGGAAGAATAGGGAGAAAAAATTGAGTGAGAGGGAAGAGGAAAGATGAAGGAGTAAATATAGGGGGAAAAGGATTAGTGTCGCCATGTCTATTTCCTCCCTGAGAGGTTATTTTATTTATTGAGGGAACAACCCTCCCCTCTCCTCAGCCAGTCTCCCCTGAAGATGCGAATTCCCCAAACTGGCGGCACATGTGGCAGGGCCGACCTCGACTTTGCCCTTCGCGGAAAACGGACCCTCTCCCTTACTGATCCTAAGGGCCCAGGCAGTCGTCACACCAAGCTTACGACCTGTTTCCGACCACCGGCGGCGACCAGGCTGCTTTGTGCTGTTTCTCTGCTTATAAAAAATAATTCAAGACAATAATGCAATTGGAATGAATCTCCCCCTTCCTCCTCGTCATGGCGATGGATATCATCCATGAGAGAAACTAAAGTGCCACCGTCGTCGAAGGTAGTCGGGAACAGGTCGTAAGCTTTTGTGTGACTTGGGCTTAAAGCAACCGGTAACCTAGCCTACTTGCTCTAAAAGACCGAGCACATCCATCAAAAATGACGACCTCAGCAAAAGCTAAGCCCCATTACCTCAGCACTGTTAAGCTGCTGCTACTCAATCTCGCTGGAAACGATACTGTAAGCCGTGCAGACCGGCTACGTCCGATTTTTTTTTTTTTTTTCCTAAGATTTGGCTCGCACCCAGGAGGCTTTGACCGGACTCTTATCTTGCCGTCCCTGAAACAGACGGCTGATTTCACTTCCCGGCAGGTCCCGTCATGCAGCAAGATTACATTATAGATGGAGGGATAGCGGCCTGCGATCAAGCTTAAACGCTGCACTCCACCAACTTCGAGAAAAACTGGAAGGAAAACATACTAAAGTATTTATGAATAAATTGAATACTTAGGTAAATAAATGAATAAGTAAAACACATAAAGGAAAGGCAAAATGAGCTAGAAATTAGCAAATTAAAATAAGCTGCATATAAATAGATGAATAGGTAAATAAACAGAACAAGTAAAACACGTGTTGAACCTCAACATAATGGAAGTCTTTAGCAGTTTTCGGGCTACACTACCTCATGGTAGCCTAAGGAAACTCCTCTCTTGGTTGGCACTACCGCCTGCGTATTATCACATGGCATCCATTATCTCAGCTTCCAACCCATGCAAGAATCCACGAAATACTTCTCGTGCCGCCGCCGACATTGCGGGTGTGAACTGCGACGGAGCGGAAATATCTTGTCGTGTGTGTTTGATGAGAGAGTGGGTGGGTGTACGTCTTCTCCCTTTCTTCGCTCTCTGTCTCTCCCTCGGGGGGAATTGTCGCCTTTACAGAACAGCTGCTGCGTCTGCCTCTCCCGTAAAGTCTCTGATCAACTGCAAAAGTTGCTCCCCCTCCTTTATTCAAGGAGCGTTTTTTTTATGCTTCTTTTGCCAAGTTTCTTATGTCTCGGTTACAGCAGCTTAAGCTCACTGTATACAGTCAATACCTTTCTTCGCCTCCTCCATTCCCCCTAAGCAGGTTCTTCTGCTTTAACCTACAGGGTGGTCCGAATACCTTGTTACCCCTACCAATAGAGGTACAAGTATTACAGTAATACAAAATACATATCCTGGATTCAGGCTGCCTGTAATTGTGTAGGTACATGAGCGTGCACATTTAGGCAAGAGCACAACGGGGGCTGTGCGACATAACTTCACTGAACGATTCAGCAAACCAGCTCCTCCGAAGATGACAATACTGCAATGGGAACATTTTATTTCAGTGTTCTTATTTCGCTCTATTGTTCTTACAGTAAATAAACTGAACCTAGGACACGTACTTTGTAATACTTGTACCTGTATTGGTAGGGGTAACAAGACATTGGGACCACCCTATACCCTGTACTTGTTTCTTCGCTCCAACTTCGCCGCTTTTCGCCCTTTTCCATGATGGCGCAACTCACACATTTCGCACTGCCCGACGTCACACGATGAAGTGACTCAGTTCTTCTTGCCGTCGTCGCCAGAGCAAAATCCATCCATCAAGAGAAGGAAGGCTCTCCCGGTTGGTGTCACTTCTACACCTACCTCGTCTTCACATTCTTTCTTTCTTTCTAGGACGTCCTTTTGTATTTCTTCTTCTTTCATGATTTCGTTCCCTTTGAGTTTGCGTGCGCTCTTTTGCATCAACGTTCTACGACCCATTCGAATGAAGTCGTCTTCTAATGGCGCCTGACCATTACCATTTTAACCCTCCAAGATCTTTTTTTTTTTCATTAACTTTGGCCTGTGACTCACAGATGGCGCATGGTCGTGAGCGCTACGACAGGAGGCGGAAGAAAAGAAATAACGGTAGAAACAACTTCGCCAACCGTGTAGCAAATGAATGGAATAAACTTCTTGCAAAGGCAGTGTAATGTAATGCAGTTCGAAACTTGAAGGTTCATTTAGATTAATACCTTAGCAATATTTTGCAATGCCTGCCATTTATTTGATTCTATTCTGATTATTTCTTTGTTGTTATTCATTTCTTTATTATCATTTATCTGTTTTTGTCATTATAAATCACAATTGTTTTTGTTTGCTTATTATTTACCATTACCTATCTATATTATTTACTTAGTTATTTATTAAGTTATTTACTTATTATTGTTATTATTATTTTCATATCCGACCTAATTTTAGGCCAAAGGGTCTCCTGTCGGCATCCTCTCCCTTTGTAAAATCCTTTGCAAGACCAAGGAGGTAGGGGCGGGGGTGGGGTGGGGGGTTGTTGTTGTACGAGTATGGACCGCACGGACTACATTTCCACAAGTGTTCTTTTCTCTTTCATTGCAATCAGTTTTTGGAATTTCGAACACTTTGGTCTCTCTTACTGCAAAATCTATGTTTTTTGGCTTGGGTTCCGAATAGCGACTGTAATAACAGCGACTGTCAATAGAGCGATTTCACAATTGCGATTCTTTTAAAACAGCGACTATCACAACAGCGACCACATGATAGCGATTGTATTATAAGAGCGATTGTCATAACAGCGACATCATTGCATCAACTGCATGAAACTGCTCAGTAATAAAAAAATTGAAACCTAAAGGGAATCTAAAACAACATTTTATTTGAACTAGCTATAGAAGTCACATGATTTAAAAAGAAAAAGGCTAGTCAAGCCAAACAACAGAAAGTCATCAAGCTTTGCAATAAAAATCAGCCATCAAGTGATCAAGCCACGTTTATTTCTAAATTGTGAGCGAGGGCTCGAGGGAATTGCAGATCATACTGATCTCGCTTTTGCTGTACAGCAGTGATTCGTGTGTTCATTGTCACGTATCTTTTCATTCGCTGAGTCAGGTCTCTGCCTTGTAGGAGCTGGGTTCGGTTTGTCCATATACGGGCTTCCTCCCGTCTTGAGGCTTCGATGAATCGAAAGATGGTAGGATGATGGGTTTCCGTTGATCCCTGAAAAGCTATATGCCAACTCTCCAACTGGTTGTTGGTTCGTGGCAGTCCTGCATCTTGTCTGGCTTTCACACTCCACATATGTACAGGAAACAATGGCTGTCGTCTGTCTCCCCGTCTGTTTCTTCACCCCACGTTGTTGTCTTTGAAGTAATTCACGAGAGGCATTACTTCTGCTATGTAGTCTGCCACCAATTCATCAAAGGCATCGCTCACTTCATCCACAGGTAGAAAGGCAAGGGCAAGGAGCATTTTCAGTGCCATCCGAACATTTTCGTCTTTCAAATATAACCGTTGCAGTCCGTTTTCCTGAATCTCTCTCCAGAGCGATGGTCCCAGGTGAAAGTAACAGCCGTAAATGTGCGTTTGAGGAAATGCTTCAATGAGTGCAGCTTTGGAAGCTAGTTCAAAGTCGATCTGTACACTTCTTGGAACGAGTTCAGGTTTCAGTGATTTAATCTCAGTCCACATTTGAGACTATGTGACTTGTTGCTTATTTGGGAGTAGAACAAAAATGCAGGGAAGCACATTGTTTCGTATCAAAGCATGCACAGTGTACACTTGGTAGAAAAGGGATGGTGACACTTTGAATGTACCATCACACATCCAGTGTTCAGAGTCATGTAAGATCTGAAGAAACTGATCTGTGCCGACCTTCCATTATTTCAATTAACAACCCAAACATCACTATGACCGACGACCGAGCGACCGACCAGTAAATTCACTTCAGTGAACTTATCTCACAAAGTGAACACAAACATGTAAACACGAACAAATAAACATGAGCGATAGAAACATAAGTCTGCGACCTTTTGAGTATATTCCATTCTGAACTTATCTCACAAAGTAAACACAACTGATCACGTAAATACAAACACGAAAACACAAGCAATTGAAACATAAGCCTGAGACCATTCTAACCGGTTGATAGTAAAGTCGCTATTGTTACAGTCGCTGTCATAATGCGGTCGCCATTATGACAGTCGCTGTTTTGAAAGTCGCTCACCTGATTACGTCGCCCTTATGAATCCGCTATTATGACTGTCGCTGTTTTGACAGTCGCTATCCGGCCAGGATCCCATATATATAAATATATATATATATATATATATATATATATATATATATATATATATATATATATATATATATATATGTATATATATATATGTATATATATATACATATATATATAATACTGAATTTAATTCATATTACCTATAGGTATTACCTATAGGTATAGGTTTACCAATACTATGGTTAACGGATGTAATAGACTTAGTAACCATGAAGTGAGTGATGAAACTACCGGTTGTCTTAAGGGATGTTAAGATAACCTTATGGATGGGGATGATAGGTGGTAATAGACATGGAACTGCTAAGTTTAGGCCTTATGGTCTCTTATAGTCATCTTCATTCACATGTCCTATGTTCTTACGTTCAAAACTTGTATATTATACATTTGGACAAGGACCGTGAGATCTTGGCGTGGCGGACACAATTACCTCAATCCCCACTAAAGGGTTTCGATGTTTATTCCGTACAGCTAGCAACGTAAGTAGGAGCAGGAAACACAGGAATCTTACTCTGAGCTTATTCTTGCATATCTGCGAAACTAATCAGGAATAAGCTCAGACTAAGATTCCTGTGTGTCCTACCCCCTTTTACGTAAGTCTGTTAGAATGTCTCAGCAATAGATAGCAACGTCCAATTCTACTGACCTCGGGCACTGAGTACTGCAGGAACCCACGTTTGTCAAACACTTAGTCAGGTGTTCTAAGGCAATGAGGTCTGAGTGGAAAAGAGCGTCACACGTCTTATAAGGTGAATAAAATGCTGCAACATACAGTACAGTACAGTACAGTATGAAGACATTCTCTGGAACGAGGGTGTGTGTCCCTGCTTCTCATCACGTGGACTTAATCCGGATTGTATTTAATTAAATCTCATTATGAAAATTTTACGAGGGTTCACTTGGAATGACAGTTTCTTTAATTTTTTTAACGAAAGGAAGAAATGGTGTACGCGTGTAAGGATAAATCTATGAAACAGACATGAAGCCGTCATTAAGATAACTCCTCTGACTTAAGGGCTCTGGTTGCCGCCAGACGGTTCAATTCAGGTGATGGCAAGATCCGCGCTGATAAAAGTATCGAGGGCTTCTTACTCAATAACTTCGCCGTGTCTTTACTAGTTTTATTCTGGTTAACGGTTGGTGGCTGAAAATAGTTCCCTCGGAGGCGTGGGTTCGATACCCACTGCTGCCACCATATGTTGTAGTCCCACATTAAGATTGTATTCACCCAATTGTATTCACCAAAGACCAGGACCTACTTGTATAGGCTTTAAGCGACTCTGACGCAGATCACTTTCAGTATTACATATTGAATATATACGCCAAATACGTCATACGCAGTACGCAGAGCTACACATATGTATGTATTTGATTGTATTACGCGAGCCCCGTCCCTACTTCTACATCGGTCAAACCAATTCAAATACGCATGTTGAGGGTCTGCGCAGCCGTTTTTAGGAATCACATTGGTCCACTATTATCTGCTGACGGTCAACTTGAATATTCAAATGAAGGAATGTGTAATACATTAAACAATTATTTTAGCTCGGTATTCGTAAACGAAACACCTCAAAGTGAATTCCAAACTGAAACCTGTGAAAAGTCTGGGGTAAACTTACTACGGTAAATATAACAAAAGAAAAAATTAAAAGGTGTATAGACAAACTCAAAGTTAATAAAACACCAGGGCCTGACGGTTGGCATCCAAGAATCTTAAAGGAAATGAAAAATGAGATTGTTGTTCCATTAGAAATTATTTTCAAGAAATCCATCATATCCGGAGATGTCCCAAGAGAATGGAAGCTAGCTAACGTTACTCCCATATTCAAAAAAGGTGACAAAAAGAAACCAAATAACTATAGGCCTATAAGTTTGACTTCAATCGAAGGAAAAATAGTGGAAATTATCATCAGAGATGCTATCGAACATCATTTAGAAAGTAACCGTTTGATAAATGATAGCCAGCATGGTTTCAGACGGAAACGTTCTTGCGTGACTAACTTACTCGAATTCTACAACACAGTTATCTCGAATTATGACAAAAGAAACAATACAGATTTAATATATCTAGACTTTGCAAAAGCTTTTGATACCGTCCCACACGAAAGACTACTTACTAAACTAGCTTTGCATGGAATAAGTGGTAGCCTATTAGGTTGGACTAGTAATTGGTTGAATGGTCGAAAGCAGAGTTGTTTTAAATGGAAAAACTTCTGGATGGAAAAGTGTTGCAAGTGGAGTTCCTCAGGGTTCCGTTCTTGGGCCACTTCTATTCATAGTATATATAAATGATATAGACCATGGACTAAAATCTACTGTTTCCAAATTTGCTGATGATACAAAACTGTGCGGAGTGGGAAATGATCACTCAAACCAATTAGATATTCAAGAAGATTTAGATCAATTACAGCAATGGTCTGAAAAGTGGCTAATGAAATTTAACACAAGTAAATGCAAGGTAATGCACATAGGTAAAAATAACAGTAAGTACGATTACAAGTTATTTGGGAATTCGTTAACAAAAGTGGATAGTGAAAAAGATCTCGGCGTAATTATCAGTAACGACCTCAAATCATCCAAGCAATGTATTTCAGCCTCTGAGAAAGCAAATAAGATTCTAGGACTGATTGCGCGATCTTTTGATTTCAAAAGTCCATCACTCATTAACAAGCTATATAAATCGTTAGTTCGTCCACATTTGGAATATGCTGTTTCCGTATGGTCACCGAATCTCATTAAAGACATTGACAGACTGGAAAAAGTACAACGGCGAGCCACAAAACTGATTCCAAATATCAAAAATAAATCATACGAAAATCGACTAAAACACATGAATCTGTTTTCCCTAAAAAAGCGTAGACTCAGAGGTGACTTGATACAGGTCTTTAAGATTTTAAAGGGAATTGACAACATCAAAAGTGACCAAATTTTCACATTGAATGAGAATCAGACAAGAAACAATGGTCTCAAACTGTCCGGAAATAGATTCACTTTGGAAGTAGGTAGAAACAACTTTGCCAACCGTGTAGTTAATGAATGGAATAAACTTCCTGCACAGGTAGTGCAATGTAGTTCAGTTCGAAGCTTTAAGAATCATTTAGATAGATACTTAAGTAAGATGCTGTAATGATTATAATTCATATTATATTATTTGTTTTTGTTTTGTTATCATTTCTCTGTCTGATTTTCATTTATCATTAGTTATATGTTAATTTATTATCTACTATTTACCTGTTTGTTTATTATTTTAACTATACCTATTCATTTATTTATGTATTTTATTTGTTATTTACATTATTATAGTTTTTATTTATTATTTTATTATCAATATGATTTTTTTTTTTTTTTTTTGCATCCGACCTAGATATGGATCAAAAGCTCTCCTGTCGGCATGCTCCGCCTTTGTAATCCTTTATATGTGTGTGTGTATATATATATACATATATATGTATATGTATATATATATATATATATACATATATATGTGTGTGTGTGTGTGCGTGCGCGTGCGTGTGCGTGTGCGTGTGTGCGTGTGTGTGTGTGTGTGTACATCCATACATACATATGTACATATATTGTTGCGACAAAGAAAAAGTAGCCTCTACTCACACTTTCATTGATATCATCTATGATAACCGTTTTCTTTCATCGCAGTTATGCCTCGTTTTTCTCGCCGCTTCTGAAGATCGGAGGCGCCAGGACCGAGACGACGAGACGCGACGTCAAGAAGGAAGATTCTCAAGAGGAATTCCAGATGGTCCATACAGGTTCTTGGACGCAGAATTCTTCCAGGTCAAATTTCCTGATGGAAGTGTTGGACCATGAGAACCACATGAGTCTCCCAACTGTTTAGAAAAAATAAACAAATAAATGAATAGAAAGAGGAAAAAAATCATCGTTTCAGTGCGAAGACAGCCTTCTTAGGGAACTCGCACAGATAGAGGATGTCGGGCGACAATTTTATTCAGCTGAGGGAAGCCCCGGAAATGAAGTGGAAGATTTGCGCGGAATCTCGAAGGGTTTCGAGATATGGTGCAATTCAATCACTGCATTCACTGGGGCTTCTCCTCAGAGGAATAATATAGTTTTCTTTTCGCCAAAATCAAGAAAAAAAAAAAAATCGAGGGCTTACATGGTCCTGTTGGATCCAGTCTTGGCGCACGAGTTGCCGTCGTTTTCTTTTTCTCTCAAGTTCCCGCTGGAAGATTGCAGGACGTGTTTCGAAGGCAGTTCCATGAAAAAAGTACAATAACCATCGTTTGAAAAAAAAAAAAAAAAAAATCAATACAACTCTCATCAGGTTCTCCATGATGTCACACTTGGATCCCATGCAGCAGTTGTGACGTCACACTTGGATTCCGTACAAGATCTGTGACGTCACACTTGGGTCACATGCATGAAGTAAATGTGGAGCCGGAAAATTCCAGTCGGGCGCCTTGACCACGACGGAATAACTATCAAGACCCTGTATATATGGCAGGAATCGTGGGATTTGGGCAGCATTGTAGCCCAGTGGATACCGTGTTGAGCTCATGACCAAGTGGTCGTGAGTTCCATTCCAGGGACCCTCTGCGTGCTTCTTGATTTGGTTCCTGACAGCCCTGGCCGGGCGGGGAGGTGACCCAAACACCGGCTTAAAAACCCAGCTGCATGCCGCAACTGACGGGGCTTGCCCTACCCGGAGGTTATCGCTTCCCACTTCGTGTGACTTTTTTTTTCTGAAAGGTGAGATATCTGCTCTCCATCTCGGGAAAGATGTTGGCCAGGATCATCCTGAACGGTTTTGAGTAAGTTGCACCGGGAATCTTATCGAAATCGGAATCTCAAAGTGGGTTCCGTTCGACGTTATCGCGTGCGTGTGCCAGGCAGCTACGGAAAAGGGCTCTAGAAGAGCAAAAACCTCTCTTTCTCGTGTTCTACGATTTGGAGAAAGCGTATGACAGTGAAAACATCTATGGTGACCATTTTCTGTCACGCGGGAGAGGCCACAAATGAGGTCAGGCAGTTATGGATCTCATGGCAGTAGCAGCTATAAGATACATACATATATACGTACGTACATATATTGATGCAACAACAAAAAAAAGAATTGCCTAGTTTAGGCTTGATGGTCTCTTGCAGTCTCCTTTATTCTTGATGTACTTATGCGGTCTGTTCTTCTTGAGAAGAATATGGGCCTGTCCTATCTAGAATAACCGTGTACATCACCGTGGCAGTCACCACCTGCAGAATTTTCTCTTATAGATACTCCGGCAAGGAAGAATCACCGAGACCATGCACGAGTCCGCCTACAGGCCGAAGCCCAGATCCAAAACATGACGCGGCTGTCTATTCAAAGATGATCTCTGTAAACTCCATCATGCCGCACACTGTGGCATCCGTCTTCGTGAAGGATGGTCTAGCTTTCAGCGGGAGAGTAAGTGACTACACGCTCCAAACCAAAGTCATCGTTATCTCGGGGTCTTTGGATAATGACCTGATCATATCTGGTCCTATAGTGATCCACAAGTACACGAGGTCTGTCATAGACAGTCTAAGACACACTCAGCCTATGGATAACCTCCGCCTCCAGGTCTCTATGCCCCTTTTTTTTTTCTTCTATTTATTTATCTATTTATTTTTTCTAAACAATTGGGAGATTCTTCTAGGTTGCATGACCCAACACTTCCATCACGAAACCCGACCTGGACGGCTCCTGCATTCAGGAAGCTGTATGGACTACCTGGAGCTCGTCTGGAAGATCCTCCTTTTTGGCGTCGCGTTCCGTCGTCTTTGTCTCGGCGTCTCCGATCGTCAGAAGCGGCGAGAGAAACGAGGCATGACAGTGACGAAAGAAAGTGGTTATCACTGATGATATCGATGAAAGTATGACTAGAGTCGATTTATTTTTGTCGCATCAATATATGTACGTATGTAGTGTATGTATGTATGTATATATCTTATAGCTGCTACTGCCATGAGATCCATAATGGCCTGACCTCATTTGTGGCCTCTACCGAGAGACAGAAAGTGGTTACCATGATTATTTCCACTGTCATACGCTTTCTCTAAATCGTTGAACACAAGAAAGAGAGGGTTTTTCTGTTCTGGAGTCTTTTTCTGTAGCTAGCTGGCTGGCTGGCACACAAAATCACGTCGACTGGAACCCACTTTGTGATTCCGACATCGATAAGATTTCCTGTTCAACTTATTCAAAACCGTTCAGGATGATCCTGCCCAGCATCTTCAGAAAAAAGTTCCACATAGTGGGAAGTGAGAAACCCCTGGTGGCAGGCCCTGTCAGTTGTGGCAAGCCGCTGGGTTTTTAGGCCGGTGTTTGGGTCACCTTCCCGTCTGGCCAGAGCTGTCGGGAACCAGCTCAAGAAGCACACAACGGGTCCTGGGAATCGAACTCAGGACCACCTGCTTGTAAGTTCAACACGGTATCCACTGGGCGGTCCAAATGCCACAACAACTACTACTTGCATCTCGATTTTTCCCCCAGAATGAGAGCATCCTTCGGGGTCTTGATGGCTCTTCCGTCGTGCCCAAAGGGTTCGACTGGAATTATCGGCTCCGCATTGGCTTCACGTGACCCAAGTGTGACGTCACAGATATTCCATGGGACCTAAGTGTGACGTCATGGAGAATCTCATGAGTTTATTTATTTATTTATTTATTATTATTATTATTTTTTTTTCGTAGACGATGGTTACTGCATTTTTTTTTCATGGAATCGCCGTTGAAATACGTCCTACACTCTTGGAGTGGATATTCCTTGAGAGAAAAAAAGAAACAGTGGCCACGCATGCGCCAAACCTGGATCTAACAGGAGAACCATGGAAGACACCGATTTTTTTTCTTTTGATTTTGGTGAAAGATAACCGATTTTATTCGCCTGAGGAGAAGCCCCGGTGAATGCATTGGTTAAATTGCACCATATCTCGGAACCTTCGAGATTCCGCGCAAATCTTCCTCTGCATTCCCGGGACTTCGCTCAGCTTAATAAAATCCATCGAACGACTTTCTCCATCTGTACGGTTTCTCCAAGAAGGACGTCTTCTTCGCACTGAAGGATGAATTTTTTCCCTCTCACTTTTATTTTTCGTTTTTTTTCTTTTCTATTTCTATGTTTTTTCCTTCTTTTTTTTCCAATCGGGAGACTCTTCTGGCTCTCATAGACCAAGACTTTCATCAGAAAACCCTCCCTACCTGGATGGCTTCTGCGTCCAGGAACCTGTATCTGGAGTTCGTCTTGAGGATCTTCTTTCCTGGCGTCGCGTCTCGTCGTCTTGGTTTCGGCGCCTCCGATCGTCAGTAGCGGCGAGGGAAACGAAGCATGACAGCGGTGAAAGAAAAGTTATCATAGATGAAGTTGATGAAATCGTGAGTAAAGGCGACTTTCTGTCGCATCAATATATGAACGTATGTGTATATATATATATATATATATATATATATATATATATATATATATATATATATATAAATGTATGTATACATATGCAGATACCACAGGGAAATTAAAGTTCAGAATACTAAACGTTTTCGTCTATTACGACATCCTTAGAGTAGAAGAAAGAGAAATAGAACACTATATCTATACAGAAATAAGAAAACTAGGGAAGGTTACAGCCACATAAAACCTTCAGACCATATACATACACACACATACATATACACATGGAAATAATAATAGTAATAATAAAACAATGAAATAGCAATGACAGAAAAGGACAACCATGTGGCTGAAAAGTCCACAGGGACATTTGGCACAGTTAGGAGTCGTGGTACTGTTTTATTATCCTATTAATGATGAAATGATCCAGTTTAAATAAACCTAAACTCAAGTTGATGTTATTATCAAAATTGCTTTTTGTAAAACTGGATTCAATGGTGTTCCTTCTTAAAACAGAATTACACAAACATTATTTTTTTTTAGCAATGTCCCAGTCAGTGTGGTTTGTGTCTTTTACATGGACAAAAACTCCACTAGACATCTAGCCCGTCGTTATACTTTATCTATGTTGATTCATCCTAATATTCAAATGTTTATCACTTTGGCCATTGTAACAGGAGCTACAGTGTTAACAGGGAATACTGTAAACGCATCTTACATTAATCCAAGGGGAATCTTTAATGAGGAGTTCTTTGATGTTTTTGAAAATAACATTGATATTGAACTCCTTAAGTATGCGAGGAAGTCTTACAAGATTTTCATGAAAGGGAAGAACTAAAAGATTTTTCTTGCAAAAAAGTATCTTTTTGAGATGTATTAAAATAAGACTTCCTGACCCTATATTGTGCTTTATCTATAACATATCTAGGATATTTCAAGCCCGATGTAATGTTATATATTCTTCTTATCTCTTGGTCTAAAAATTCCGGACTGCAAATTCTATAAGCTCTTAAAAACATGGATGAAAAAATAGAAACTTTGATATTAATATGATGTGCAGAATAGAAATGGACATATGACAAAACATTGCTTGGTTTCTAAAAAATGTCAAACCTAAAACATCTATCTTTTCTAATAATAGAAACATCTAAAAAGGACAGTTTGTTATCTTGTTCTACCTCCGTTTTAAATCTAATAGAAGGCACTAAATCATTCAATTTAACAAGAATTTTTTTCCAAATTAAGATCAGTGGGCCAAATACTTAAATTGCCATCGACATATCGATGACTTTACGGGGGAGAATACAAGGTAGCAGTTCCCTTTCAAAGAACTCCATATACAAATTGCTTAAAACTGGGGATAATGGGTTGCGTTTAACTTACATCGTCTCTTGATAGCTCAATCGGATTAGTCATTGGTCATTTTTTACGTACGAGCAGTGGTTCGGGATTTAAACCACAAGAAAGGTGGGGGTGTTCTATTGTACGTTAAAAACAATGTTCATGCTTGTGTTTTAGAGAAAGTGAAACAGGATGCATATGATAGTTTGTGGGTTGAGTTAACCCAAACAAATGGACAAAAAATGAATATAGGTGTAATATATAGGCCAAAGACATTATCATTAGCAGACAACAAACTGTTATTTCAAGAACTGTCTAGTTTCTGCAACCGGGATTTATTGATAATGGGTGATTTCAATTTTACTGACATTGGTTGGATGACCCTTGAACATGGCCATATAGGTAGTCGCTTGTTTGATTTTCTTGGTGACAATTACTTAATTCAGCATGTAAAAGACCCCACAAGATATGGAAACTTACTCGATCTATTGATCACTAGCCGCGAAAGCATGGTAACTGATGTAGAAGTCGGTGAATCTGTTGCAAATAGCGATCACAACTTAGCTAGATTCAAACTCCTAAACAATTTTAGAATAGATACTTGTGTTTCTAAAATACCCGATTTCAGTAAAGCTCAGTTCATAGGACTACGTCAGGAGCTTCAGCTTACAGATTGGGAGGCAAAATTAAACGAAAGACCTGTAGATCAGATGTGGGAAATATTTCAAAATACGCTCACTAAGATGATTCAAACTTACATTCCTTTTAAGTACAGACGTCCCCCAAATCAGTCTCGCCCAAAGTGGCTCGACAAAGAAACTAAAAAAAGTATTGCTAAAAAGAGACAGGCTTATAAGAAATATAAGTGCTCGGGTGCATCTAATGACTATGAAAGTTATGTATCATTACAGAGAGATTTAAAAAAGACAATAAGAAAAAGAAAACGACAATACGAAATGAACATCGTTGATAAATCCAAAGAGAATCCCAAAGAATTCTATAGTTACATTAGAGATAAAAAGGTTGTTAGGAATCACATTGGTCCACTATTATCTGCTGACGGTCAACTTGAATATTCAAATGCAGGAATGTGTAATATCTTAAACAATTATTTTAGCTCGGTATTCGTAAATGAAACACCTCAAAGTGAATTCCAAACTGAAACCTGTGAAAAGTCTGGGGTAAACTTACTCACTACGGTAAATATAACAAAAGAAAAAATTAAAAGGTGTATAGACAAACTCAAAGTTAATAAAACACCAGGGCCTGACGGTTGGTATCCAAGAATCTTAAAGGAAATGAAAAATGAGATTGTTGTTCCGTTAGAAATTATTTTCAAGAAATCCATCATATCCGGAGATGTCCCAAGAGAATGGAAGCTAGCTAACGTTACTCCCATATTCAAAAAAGGTGACAAAAAGAAACCAAATAACTATAGGCCTATAAGTTTGACTTCAATCGAAGGAAAAATAGTGGAAATTATCATCAGAGATGCTATCGAACATCATTTAGAAAGTAACCGTTTGATAAATGATAGCCAGCATGGTTTCAGACGGAAACGTTCTTGCGTGACTAACTTACTCGAATTCTACAACACAGTTATCTCGAATTATGACAAAAGAAACAATATAGATTTAATATATCTAGACTTTGCAAAAGCTTTTGATACCGTCCCACACGAAAGACTACTTACTAAACTAGCTTTGCATGGAATAAGTGGTAGCCTATTAGGTTGGACTAGTAATTGGTTGAATGGTCGAAAACAGAGTTGTTTTAAATGGAAAAACTTCTGGATGGAAAAGTGTTGCAAGTGGAGTTCCTCAGGGTTCCGTTCTTGGGCCACTTCTATTCATAGTATATATAAATGATATAGACCATGGACTAAAATCTACTGTTTCCAAATTTGCTGATGATACAAAACTGTGCGGAGTGGCAAATGATCACTCAAACCAATTAGATATTCAAGAAGATTTAGATCAATTACAGCAATGGTCTGAAAAGTGGCTAATGAAATTTAACACGAATAAATGCAAGGTAATGCACATAGGTAAAAATAACAGTAAGTACGATTACAAGTTATTTGGAAATTCGTTAACAAAAGTGGATAGTGAAAAAGATCTCGGCGTAATTATCAGTAACGACCTCAAATCATCCAAGCAGTGTATTTCAGCCTCTGAGAAAGCAAATAAGATTCTAGGACTGATTGCGCGATCTTTTGATTTCAAAAGTCCATCACTCATTAACAAGCTATATAAATCGTTAGTTCGTCCACATTTGGAATATGCTGTTTCCGTATGGTCACCGAATCTCATTAAAGACATTGACAGAATATACACTGTATGTATATATATGTATATATATATATATATATATATATATATATATATATATATATATATATATATATATATGTTGCATGGTGAGAGATCAGACTATTTTATTCACTCGTAGATATTTTCACATCTCGATCTAAGCCTTCACCACTACTACACCCTCCATACCACACACGACAACACCAACAATCACTACCACCACCACCACTATGCCAACGTCCATTACTACCACGAAACCCAAAACCACACAAATCTTCTTCCTCGGAGGTTAAAACCCTCCCACGTGGTAAATTAACCACCACGTGGGAGATGATCCCCCCCCCGGGGGTGACGTCACGCAGCCACCTTTACCTTAAGTGCAAGGATATCCTGGGAGGTTGCATAAGGAACATGAAGATATTCAACATGTATTACTGGTACACGCACATACGCACACAAGTGCACACACATATACAGTATATACACACACAGGTGCACACATTCATACATACATACATACACACACATACATACAATCACACACACACAGACACACACACACACACGCGCACACACACACACACACACACACACACACACACACACCACACACACACACACACACACACACACACACACACACACACACACACACACACACACACACACACACACACACACACACACACACACACACATATACAAGTGCATACTCTGATGGGCAATGAATTTTGTGTGTGTATGTGTGTGTGTGTGTGTGTGTGTGTGTGTGTGTGTGTGTGTACGTGTGTGTGTGTGTGTGTGTGTGTGTGTGTGTGTGTGTGTGTGTGTGTGTGTGTGTGTGTGTGTGTGTGTGTGTGTGTGTGTGTGTGTAAGGTTTCAGGAATACTCACACATCGGGTCATATATCATGAGCTCTAATCTAGGAGGATAAAAGCTGTCGACCACGTGCCCAACACGTGATCCAAGACAGTGATGCATCACACACAAGCACATACACTTGTTCACTCATGTATACAGACAAGGAATGTTTAAACAATGAGAGACAGAAAAGAGAAAAACGCTGAAATAAAATTAAGCGAAAACGTAAATGAATGAAAAACGTGAAAATGGAAATAGGATAGAAACGCTAAAATCAGATTTAGTGAAAACAAGAAACACTAGAATAAGATTTAATGAAAACACGGACATGGAAGGAGAAAACACGGAATGGAAATAAGAAACGAAACGAGAAAAGAAAAAGGAGCAAAATTGGAAACAGAAAAGAGAGAGAGAAATAGAGATAGAGAGAGAGAGAGAGGGGGAGAGAGAGAATTTGGAAGTTGATGTTTGTGTGGAACTTCTTTATTGACTTGACTTTAATATAATTTGAAAACCTGGTGTGCGCACATTTTTTCTTTATGTGCGCTAGTCATAAAACATACATGCGCGCGCACATGCTCACAGTTTAGAGGGAACGTTAGTAATTATCAACGAAGAAATACTAAAAGGACTTCTTCCTAAATACACCAACGTTGACATCAACAGATATTTTCGGTTTGGTCAGCAATTTGCGTTTCGTACTCACCGAAGGACGTAAACAACGAGCGCGCTGAGTGACCCAATCTGTGATGCGACCTCGGGTCACGTGATCGGTCGCGTCCACCCCCAGGGTCGAAGATCTTTGGACAGGGATGAAGAAAAGCGAGGATACCCATTGGAGAGACCGATTTGAGGTGCAGAAACCTCTCGGCAAAGGCGGCTTCGGGTGTGTTTACCTGGCGAAGGACCGAGCCAGCGGCACCCAAGTCGCGATCAAGGAAGCCTCTCTCTCCCTCATCGACAACTGGGGGTGGCGCGAAGGGACGAGAGTGCCCTTGGAGGCCTCTCTACTGCACAAGGTCCAAGCGGTTCCTGGGGTCATAGAACTGCACGAGTGTTTCGTTTCCGAAGGCAATTTCTACATGGTTATGGAGCTTGTGCCCGAAGCGACCTCATTATATGATTACATGGAAAAGCGTGGTAAGCTCCCCTATCCACAAATCAAGCGGCTCTTTTGTGACATCGTAAAGACGGTCCAACGATGTCTAAACGCAGGCGTTTCTCATAAGGACATTAAACCAGAGAACGTCTTGCTCTATGTGGATCCAGCCTCAGGGGAGCTTGAAATAAAGTTAATCGACTTTGGATGCGGGGAGAGAGGATCAAAGGCTACAAGGGAGGACACACAGGCGGGACATCGTTTTACTGGCCACCAGAGTACATCGCCAAAGGAAAGTTCCTCCACGTCCCGGCGACAGTATGGAGTCTCGGGACCCTCTTGTATTACCTGGTGTGCCATGACGACCCTTTCTACGAGGACAGCGAGATCGAAAAGGGTCAGCCGCCTCTCCCCGAATACCTTCCCCGGCAATGCCGCCACTTAATTATGAAGTGCTTCGCCATGGACCCTTGGGAGCGGCCCACCCTCCACGGGATCTTGGACCATCCCTGGCTGAAGGCTTTTAGCCGCTCCGATAGACGGGAACGAGCTCGAGCCGCCCGATCCGAAGCTCTTTCCACCAGATTTCTTCAGGAAACTGAATTTCAAGGAGTGCGAGAGGAAACAGGACTCCTAGGCCCCAGTCAAGAAGAATACCCATCGTGCTTTACAGAAAGGAAGTGAAAAGGAAAGTGCGCCACAAAAACACAATAATAAAAGAAAGAAGTGGTGGACAGCACTGATAAACATGAAGCCCATTAGACTCGTCAAGAAGCAATTTTAGTTGCTAAAAGTACGCGTATAATATGCCTGACAATGCCATGAAGTAACAGGCTCCCTCAGCTCAAGAAGAACGAGTTTATGGAAACTCGAGGAATACCGGAAAAAATCCGTCTAAAAGAGCCATACATAGAAAGGGCACACACATATGGGCTACCAGAAGGAAGTAACACATCCGTATAACATCCAGACAGACACAGAAAAGAGCTTAAGAACAAAGACGCTCTTTACGTCATGACAGTGAGAGAGGTGAAAGAAGCCTTAGTCAGAAAGAGCCATAAAGAGTTAAAGAGAGGGCCAAGAAAAGGTTCAGTAAAGGAATTAGCCTCAAAGAGTCACGCACAGAGGGAGATCACTCTCCCCTCAGCTGAATAAGATCGCCTGATGGCATAACAGAAGGATTACAAGATATTCAGAACGCAGTCGGAGGCCCGACCTTGAGAGGTGTTCCTCGCAGCCGAATGAAATCGCCTGGTTAAGTCGTCGTTACTCGCGTCTAAGGTCGAGGAGGTGGTGGTTCGAATCCTGCGACCGGCGAAGTTCAACCAAGGGCATGGTTTATCAAATTCCACGCTACAAAGTCCTCTGTTAGGGGCACCGTTCTAGCCTCCCGGTATGGGGGAGTTTGAGACGTTAAACCATATCATTCGTATATATACATATATATATATATATATATATATATATATATATATATATATATGTATATATATATATATACATATACACACATATATATATATACATATATATACATATATATGTATATATATATATATATTGCTATAGTTGGGCAGCAGATCCTCTTTAAGGCAAATGTCATTAAAATTTGCAGCAGCTTCTGCGTTCACGAGTTTTTTGCTGACATTCTCAACTTTTCTAATGCTGGCGCGCTGAGTCGTGCTAAGTTCTTTAATTACCTGACCAAATAGCATTGGAGGTATAAGTAAAGGCATCGGAATTATCTTCTCTAATTTTATGCAGAGCTTTCGCCTAACTGTTAGGCATCTTCAGTGCTAATGAGTACAATAATATATAATAATGAATAACGACAGGTAAGCGAGAGTTAATGGGGGAGTAAGAGGGGGGAGAGGGGGTGATAGAGGAGGTAAAGTTGAGAAAGTGAAAGAAGAGTAAGTGTAATAGTGTGGGGCGGACCCACTTGCATGGTGTAATTATGTGTATGGTCACCCTATCTATTCTAAAATAAAATATTTTCCCTATCTAGCTAATCATATAATTTGATATGAAGGAGGGACTCATTTCTGTTGTACATTTAGTTTTGACTTAGAGTTTAAATAGTGTTCTTATCATTTGATGTTATTTCAGTGATTAATATGAGTCTTTCCTTCATTGTGCACATAATAATGATAATATTCATAAGAGTTTATAAGAGTTGGGAGCAGGTGTGATTCTCTATAGGCTTTGTGCCGTGAATATTAGTTAAGTAATAGTAATAGTTAGGTATTCATTTAATTAAAGTTGTAGTTACGATTAAGTTGTGTCATACCTGCTCCCGGTTGAAGTATACATATATATATATATATTTATATTTTTTTTTTTTTTTTTTTTTTTTTTTATTATAAGGGAGGTTACGTTTCTTGATATTGGTTAATGTGCCATATGAATTATAATGCTAGTGTGTTGTGTAAGTATTACACAGGATGCGTGTGTTTAAGCGTGGCAATGTGCCGTGAGTGATATCTTAATATTAGTTAGACGTTACAATTTATATACGTAACCTTCATTTTTTTTTTTTTTTTTTTTCGTTTTTGATTAGCTAGGGGCCATGTCTGAGGCGGAAGGGCTGGATTTTAGCCTAATATAGTTTTTAATCTGGGCCAGTTTTTGTGGTCTTTTGTTTTGTTAGTTGATTGAGGAGGTGTGGGTATTAAGTCATGTTCTAATATGTTGTTCCATGCTTTGCTGCTAAGTCTAATTAGTCTGGAGTGTATTGTTTCTATGTTTGCTGTTTTGTGGAGTTGTTCTTGTGTTTCTAGGTATGGTGGTTTATGTTTTAGAATGTTTCTTATTGTTTTGTTTTGTAAGGTTTGCATGTGTTTAATAGGTCTGTGTGTGTACTGGTAACTGTGATTATTGGGGGGTATTCAAGTTGTGGTCGTGCTAGTGTTTTGTAAAGTTTTATTTGTGTTTTTGTTTTTAGTCCTCTGAAGCGTCTTAGTCTGTTAAGTGTGTTTTTTGTGGTATGTATTCTGTTTTTGATGTGGTGTTTTATTCCTTGTGAGTTGATGGTGAGGCCTAGGATATGTGCTTGTCTATTGTATGGTATTATGTTGTTGTTTATTTTTATTGGTGCTGGATTGCGTGGTGAGATGGCTAGTAATTGGAATTTGTTTGTGTTTGTGGATAGTTTCCATTGTTTTTCGTATGTGTTGATTTTGTTAATTTCATGTTCTGTCTTTCTGGCAAGCATGTGTTTTCCTGTAGTGTTAGGGTATGTGATTATTTGTGTGACGTCGTCTGCGTATTGTATAGTGTAGCTTCCGTGTGAGGGTGGTGGTATGTCTGATGTGTATAGGTTAAACAGTGTTGGGGAGAGAACGCTTCCTTGTGGTTTATTTTGATTTTTGCTGTTCTGTTGTCTAGGAAGCTACACAGTGTTTTTGTGATGGTGTCTGGAAGGTGTGTTTGGAGTATTTTGTATTTAAGGCCTTCGTGCCAAACTTTGTCGAAGGCCTTGGATATGTCACGTGATATTATGGTGCATGCATGTTTGTGTCTTTGTGTGTCTGCGATTGTTTCATATAAGATGGCTAGTGCTGTGTGTGTTCCTTTGCCAGGTGTGAATCCATGTTGGTTAGGGTTGAGCATGTCGTGTTCGTGTAAGTGTGCCATGAGTTTGTTTGTGATTAGTCTTTCGTATATTTTTCCGGGTGTTTCTAGGAGTGATATGGGTCTGTAGTTTTGTATTTGTGTAGTGTTTTTATTTTGTTTCGGTATGAATGTGATGATTGAGTTTTTGAATTTTTGTGGGAAGTATCCTAAGCTAAGTGTTTCGTTGTATATGTCTGTGAGTAGTTGTATTGTTATGTTTGGTAGGTGTGCGAGTATTTGTTTCGTTATGCCTGATTGTCCTGGAGCTTTGTTTTTGGTGTGTTTGATTATGTTTTTTAACGTCTTCTAGTTGTATTGGTTGTTCGGTGTAGTTGTCAGTGTCTAGTCTGTCTAAGTCCATGTTTGCGTAAGGTTGTGTTTGGTGGTAATGTTGTGTTATGTGTGTGAGAATTTTGGTTTCGTGGTTTGTGTCAAATTGTGTGTTTTCTTCTGGTGTGATTTGGAAAATGTTTTGCCATACCTGTCTGAAAGCGTTTTCTTTGTCTTTGGCGTCGTGTAGTTTGTCGTTATTATATGTTATATATGGTGAAGTGTTTGTTTGTGATCCTTGTAGTTTTTTTAATTGTGTTCCAGAAGTCTTGTGGTTTTTTGGGGTTGAATCTAATGTTTGATATGAGTTTGTTCCATGTCTCTTCGTAGTTTGTTTTGTGTTCCTCTAGTATTTGTGTTTGTAATCGTTTTAATTGTTTGTGTTGTGTGTGGAGTCCAGTTGTTTTCTATTACAGCTTAATTTTTTATGTATTATGCCTTCAAAAGTAATTGATATAATGTTTTAGATGTTTTGGGGTGGGTAGTTGTTTGTGGTGTGTTATAGGTATACTCTGTGTGATTGCGTTGTGTATTAATTTATACCAGTTATCTATTTTGTCGTCTATGTATTTTGTGTCTTTTAATTGTGTGTTTGTGTTGATTTGTGTTTCTGTGTGATTGTATTCTTCTGTTGTTGTTTCTAGTAATGTTTTAAATTTCTTCCAGTCAGCTTCTTTGTATAGTAGTCTAGGTGGTGTGGGAATAGTGATTGCTGTGGTGGAAAGTGTGAAATGTAGTGGTATGTGGTCTGATGAGGTTATGTCGCCTGGGTGTATTCTGTAGGTGAGGTGGTGGTGTCGGTTGGTGAATATCATGTCTGGGTTGCCTGTTCCGTTGTGTGTAATGCATGTTGGGAAGTCTGGACCGAGGAAGGTGAGGTGGTTCTGTGTTATGAGTTGGTGTATGTTTTTTCCTACTTGATTATTGTATGTGTGTTTTAGTGTTTTATGTTTTGCGTTAAAGTCTCCTATAATGTATGTTGGTTGTGGTTTCTGTGTGATTTTTAGTATGTCTTGTGTTGGTAGGTATGGTCTTCGTGGTGGGAGGTATGTTGTGGCTATGATTATGGGTCCTTTGTTTGTGTGTATTTCGATGGCTTATACATAAAAGATAAAAACCCCACGATGAACAGACAGACTCCGGATCCATTTATCATTCCCACATCCAAAGACATCGAGGTCACCTTAAGGATCAGCCGCTAGGCCTGGGGGCGGAGCTTAGTGTTCCTGCCTCCTGATTGGTCAACCGGATCAGCACGCATGTGTCTGTGATCTGTGAATTGTGTATATAAGATCATTTCCCACACACTGTACTCATTAGCACTGAAGATGCCTAACAGTTAGGCGAAAGCTCTGCATAAAATTAGAGAAGATAATTCCGATGCCTTTACTTATACCTCCAATGCTATTTGGTCAGGTAATTAAAGAACTTAGCACGACTCAGCGCGCCAGCATTAGAAAAGTTGAGAATGTCAGCAAAAAACTCGTGAACGCAGAAGCTGCTGCAAATTTTAATGACATATATATATACATATGTATATGTATATATAAATATATATATACATACATATATATATATATTTGTATATATATATATATATTTATATATATATATATATTTATATATATATATATATATATATATATATATATGTATACATATATATATATATATATATATATGG
>NW_027467489.1:385000-394461 GCF_046742065.1 Oratosquilla oratoria
CAAAGGAGCGACTCGGGGGCCCCCAAAAGGAGCGACTCGGGGGGCCCTCCAAAGGAGCGATTCGGGGGGGGCCTCCAAAGGAGAGACTCGGGAGGGCCCCCAAAGGAACGACTCGGGGGGGCCCCTAAAGGATCGGTGGGGGGACCCCCCAAAGGATCGGCTCGGGCCCCCCCAAAAGATCGACTCGGGGTCCCCCTCAGGATCGGCTCGCGGCCCCCCAAAAGAGCGCCTCGGGGGCTCCTCAAATGAGCACCTAATTCCCCCAAAGGAGCGACTCGGGGGGCCCTCAAAAGACTGACTCGGAAGGCCCCCAAAGGATCGGCTCGGGGCCCCCTAAAGGATCGGCTCGGGGCCCCCAAAGGATCGGCTCGGGGCCCCCCAAAGGATCGCTTCGGGGCCCCCCAAAGGATCGCTTCGGGGCCCCCCAAAGGATCGGCTCGGGGCCCCCAAAAGAGAGCCTCGTGGGTCCCCAAAGGAGCGTCTCGGGGGCCACCAAAGGGGCGACTCATGGGGGTTGGGGGTTGGAGTAGGTTTCCTCCAGCGACGTTAACCGAATAGATAGTAACAGTGAATTGTCCAGTTTGTATACCAAGACTAAAGGTGACAACATTAATTAATTAAATAATTAAATAACAGACATACCAAAAATGAAAATAACAAAAATAACGAAAATAACACTGCTATGCCAGTCATCATTTGGTCTCCATCTGAAATCAATTGTGCAGTTAGGACTAGAAATTGTAAGGTCTAGACAAGAGACAGTACCTGTTTGGATATGGTAATGGGTGGGCTCCCCAGTATTCAAAAGTCCTAGATTTTCATATTCTATAACTGAAGCTATAATATTCTTTTTTTGGTTTGTAGTAACATCTCCCCATTGTGGGTGTCTGCCATTCTAGGTCACCCGTAATGAGAAACGGCCGCGGGAGCTGATTAATCAAAGTTACTATTTCCTCCCGGGTAACCATGGTGTTTGGGAGCAGGTAAAGAGAGCATAAGGGGTATTTTCTTTTTACTTGCATTTGAACTGCTACTGCTTGTAATGTTGTATTTAAACTAATTGGAAAATGCGGAATATCTCTTCGTACATGAACGAGACCTCCTCCATGACTTCCCACTTCTATATCATATGGAGTTCTAAAAGCTATATATTCTCTTGGACAGGGTATATGTCCATCCAGCATTGTTTCTTGTAAGCATACACCTACTGGAGAATATTCATACATTAAGCTCTTCATACTTTGCTCGAAGTGCCTGATAGTTCCACTGTATTAGTGATGTGAATGTATCTATTTTCTAGGGGGAGGTCCTTTATTCAAGGTCGTTTTTGAGTGTTTTTTGCCTTTATGAGCTTTTTGTGAAGATGGTGGTTTTTCTTCAGTAGCTATTTTGGTAGTTTTGGCTTTTGCTCCTTTATCTTTTTCTCGTAATATATATCTGCTAGGGCTGCATTTCTTTGGAGCTGATGGAGAGGGCGAGGGTGTTCTTGTTCTTTTATATTGTTTTTTTTTTTTCAATTTCTATTGAGTCCGGTAGTGATTTTGCCCGAGACACTACGCTGGAAGATGGAGGAGAATTAGGGGGTTGCCCCTCTTTACTATATGACGTGTTTTGTGTCCTTGCCGAGGTATGTTAGTCACCTGGCCCTGAGGATGAGGTTTCATTCACAGATGAGGGATTTGTTGAATGCGGTGGATTTCGTGGGGGTAGTAAGAGCATTTGCGGATTCTGCCCGAGATATTTCGCTAGAAGGTGGAGGTGGATTGGAGGGTTGCCCCTCTTTACTATACGCCATGTTTTTATGATCAGGAAGTATATCTACCTTAGTGTTTAGTGTTCTCGTCGATGTATGTTGATCACCTGGCCATGAGTGTTGCGTTTCTAACCTAGAGGTTGAAGTGTCATTTACGGGTGGGGGGGGGAGGTGATTTGTAGAACAAGGTGGATTTCTTGGGGTGGTAAGAGCGTTTGCGGATTCTGCCTGAGACACTACGCTGGAAGATGGAAGGGGATTGGAGGGTTGCACCTCTTTACTATGCGAGGTGCTTTTTGTAATCTGGAGGTAGAATATATGTCTTTGTGTTTGGTGTTCTCACCAAAGTATGTTGATTATCTGGTCTTGAATGTTGGGTTGCTACCCCAGAGGTTGAAGTCTCATTTGTAGTGGAGAGATTTGTAAAATGAGGTGGATTTCTTGGGGTAGTAAGAGCGTTTGCATAGCTCTTTTTCCTTCCTTAGAGTCGCTTAGCATGTCCTATCGTGATATGCTCAGTATAAGCTTTATTTACAGCTGCTTTTTCAAATCTATATTCTTCACATGCTCTATCAACTGGTTTGTGATCCAAATGACAATTGATACATTTGGGAATATCTGAGCATTGGCCATGTGTTGGGCCAGAGCAAATGCCACATGCCTCATTATTTTTACATATATTTGATGGATGGCCAAATTTAAAACAAATATCGCACTGTAGAGCTTTAGGATGGAAAGGTCTAATTCTCACCCCCTCATCTTTAATTGCTATATGAGTCGGTATATTGTTATCCTCAAAAGAAAGTATAATCACATTACCGTTTGGGATCTTTTTCACTTTGCAAATAGATGTGGGGCACATTTCTAATTTTTTCTAGATCAGTCAACTCATACAAGCCTTTATCGTGGATAACTCCTCTGACATAACTAAAATTTTGGTGAAGACTAATCTTTTCTATTATATCACTATTTTCAACATTCATCATACAGAGCATCTTGGATTGTGTCTTTGATTTGGCATGAACAAGTATTGAATTCTTACTAAATCTTGTTATATTTCCATTTTTAATGCCACCTACCCTCTGTTGAAGGTATCTATTAAATTTATAGTAATTAAAAAAAATTCTTCCTTAGCCTCAATTACTATCCACATAGGATGTTGGGGGATTCTTTCTTTTATAGTATTATCTTGACGGTCATCTGAATTCCATTCTGCAGGTTTATATACATCTAGATTTCTAGGAACCTTATCTGTTAAGGCTCCTTTGACTAAAGAATGAAAAATTTTCAAGGTATTGAAGTTTCTGCTCAGGTTAAAGACATCTTCATGCCTATCAAATGTTACCCAAGCTTCCCATTTTTTCTCAATGTCAAGAAATTTCATGCGAATTTCTACTAAAGTTCCAAATTTGCTCAGTGGAGTAGATATATCATCATAGTTACACTGTATTGGAATATCTTCTATGTGCACAACTTTCAATTGTTTTATATTACTATCAGTATTATGGGGTGTCAAAGAAGGGTCTTTTTTTGAGCCAGAGGTCGTCATCTGTGTTTGGGATTTTTCTGCACCTTGACCGCAATGAGGGTAACCTTACTGTGGGCGGTTCCCCAGTCAGGTGGAAATGAGGCAAAACTATTTTTAAGGGAACCTTTTCTAGCCCCCTCTCCATGTGGTGTGAGCAGAGTGGGTCCTGAAAAGGGCTGCTCAGTCATGTGGGTAGCTGCCGAGCTGTGATGTTGCCTCCATCCCAACACAGAACGACTATCTTGCCCACATCGCCTATGTGCAGTTCGTGACTAGAGGCTCCCAGAGATCACCTTCTCCTGCCCCTATCATCACTAGCCATATCCATAGGACTTTCTTCATAGTGATTATGAATGAAAGGTTTGACTTGTAATGATGGTACATGAAAGAAGTTTGTTACTGAGAGGCTCCAAGATTTTGGCCATGTCCTCAGGAGGGTCAATCATGATAGAATAAAAGGGGTAGAAAGTTGGGCGAGGGGAAGAGAAGATAATGGGTGGGTTAGGAAATGCGGATATAAAAGTCTATTTAGCAACGGTCGAGGCTATGCCATGCATGCTCAGGGTCATAGGTAGCTGGCCCCCAGCATGCTACTGCCAATGGCCGTCCCCACCCCCTCCACGTGGAGGCAAGAGCCTGGGGTCACTCCCCCGCAGAATGGAGCGGCTCCAGGGGGGACATAACTCAGTGGAAAAAGTAACAAAAATAAAATGTTAAGAAAGTAAAAAAAAAAAAAAAAAAAAAAAAAAAATTGAGGAGGGAGAGGCCCTTTGGAAATAAAATATACTTATCCAAGTAGCCTGGGTTAGGGTGAATATATATGGTTTTGGGAGCAGAGTTCGTCACCAAACAGACAGACAGACAGACAGACAGAAGCTACTACTTTATTACCCATCCACCACCCTTGTTCCCCTCTTATCTGAGCTCGTGGGTGAAGGGTCATCCCTGTCTCCTGCCCACTGCCCAGGTCGGAAGCAATGCAGCAAGACACAGCACATCCACAGCAAGGTCGCTTCATTAATTCCGCGACCCCCTTGTCTGTCCCCTCATACAGAAAAGGAGAATACGGGGAGAAATCCCTTCGGGCTGCGTCAAATTATTTCTCATACATACTTCCTCACCCCCCATCTCCCACCCACTCCCCCTCATGTAAAGTGGAACTATACAGGTTCTCCTCCAGTCCTCCGGCACTCTACCTTCTTTTAAACAAACATTAAATAACATCACCAGCCAGTCCACCATCACTGTACCTCCCTTGTTTAGACATTCTGCATGACGTCCATCCAACCCAGCTGCCTTGGCTACTCTCATCATCTTAAAACATAACTTGGGCCTATCCAACCTCATCTTTCCTTATTTCTCCCCCCGGCCATTTTCCTCATTCATTATTCACTGTCATTTTTCTTAGCGCTTTCCAATGCATCTACCTCCGCTATCCTCTTTTCCACCATTTAGCAAATCTCTCCTAAAATACTCTGCCCCCAATCTTCCTCTATACTACACTATGAAAATCACACTTAGCCTTCTCCCTTCCATTATCATCTCTCCATCCACCGGCCTTTTAAGCCTTTTCCGCTTTCTCTACTTGATTCGCCTCCTCGTTCCTCTCTCAATTTTCTTTCAATAATAATAAATAATGACAATGATTAATGATAAATAGTAATAGATTATAATGATAATAATGATAATGATAGTGATAATAATAATAATATATTAATGATGATGATAATGGATGATAATAGTAATAATGGAGCCCTCACTTGTGGATTACTGTTCTCTTGTCTCCTGTAGGGTCCAATTCAAAGCTGAATACTAATTATGTGGACCCTCTGTGGAATCAGGTCCTCTTGAGATCCCCTCGAAGCTGGTCCTGGGGTTGCAGGTGGGGCACCCGTCCCAGAGGGACCATTGTCCACCGACTCTGGAGACCACTTTACCCCGTGGCCTGGGGAGTGTAGGACAAAACATCCCCGGACCAAAACACCCCCGGGCAAAACACCCCCCGGACGAAAACCACTCCCTAATATATTTAACCAGTTGTGGATACCAATGAAAGTATATCCCCCCATTAGATGTAGAAAAAGAAAAATAGGTATTAACTACGCGGACAATTACCTCCTGGTTCTAAAGCTTGTCAATATATCAAATCACACCACCACACCACCTGCACAATCATCGCCTCCGGTACATGACCACCCAGCGCATCATCACCTATAACCATATCCATGCACAATATCACACATCACCATAACCATAAATATCACCACCGCCAACCAAATTACTACCATCACTACATCAACTAACCATCACATCACTACCACATTACCACTACCATAATCACCATCCTCAATAATTACCATCATCACCACCTCCATTCACCTCCACCATCACCTCCACCGCCATCAATAGCACCATCATCACCAACACCACGCATCATCACCAACACTAACCAATATCACCATCATCATCACCACCACCATCATCATCATCATCCATCATCACATCACCGCCGTCATCAAGCAACCACCAATCATCATCGACCACCCACCATCATCATCACCACCACACATCATCATCACCACCATCATCCACCACCCACCATTATCATCACCACCACCAGCATCATCACCATCACATCACCGCCGTCATCAGCACCACCATCATCATTAAGTTATCACCAGCCACCAGCACCAACCATCACATCAACCACCAACACCATCGCATCCACCACCACGGGTAACATATTAGGGAGTGTTTCGTCCCGGGGGTGTGTTCGTTCGGGAGATGTTTTGGTTCTGGATACGGTCCTACAGGGATCATCACTGCATCTCGTCCTGGAGACCACTGGACCGGGCACTCGGGGACCACTGGACCCCGGTCTGGGGGGACCACTCGGGACCCCTCCTCGCCGGGGCGGGGGGGCCTGGGGACACTCTGGGGGACCCCGGCCTGGGGACCACTGGGACCCCGGGGCGTGGTTGGACCCATTTGAAACCCGGCCTGGGGACGCACTGGACCCTGGTCCTGGGTGACCACTGGACCCCGGTCTCTGGGGGACCACTGGACCCCGGCCTTGTGGACCATATGAACCCCGGCCACCGGCCTCTCGGGATACACTGGACCCCGGTTCTGGCGACCACTTGGGACGCCGGGTCTGGGGGCGACCATTGGACCCCAGGTCTGAAGGACCCATGGACGCCACCGGCCTGGTGACCACTGGACACCGGCCTGGGGACCCACTGGAACCCCGGTACTGGCGGACCACCTGGACCCCGGTCTGGGCGACCACTGGGACCCCGGTCTGGTGGACCGCTGGACCCCGACCATGGGGACCACTGGACCCCGGCCTGGGGACCACAGGAACACCCCGGCCTGGGGACCAATGGTCTGTGGCCTCAGGGAGGGACTGCAGCGGCCTATTCTAGTAATATCCCTAATATACCTACACGAGATTTCTTGCTTTAAAGTATGCGGTTAGGCACTACTGAAACTTTAGTTTCAGTTTCAAATGTTTGTGTCAGGAAGATTTGCATACACACACCGTACACACACACACACACAACACACACAACAACACCACACACACATCACACACACACACACGATACACACACAACAGCCACAACATACACAACACACACACACGACAGAGACACACTACGACACACAACGACACACAGCTCTCTTGCCAGGAGGGAACTAGCTGTCGATCACGAGTCACTACCCACGTGTGATCCAAAGACCAATGTGAATACACACACACACACAGAACACACACACACAACACTACTAACGGTGGTCCGGGTTCGAATTTTCCGGTCCCAGGGCTGTCGACGTTGTTACTCCCAACCTCTCTGTGGGTGGCGGGGAGTTTTGGGGTGTCTGGTGTGCGTGTAAGGTCACTAGCATTACCCATAGATCGGTCATTTTAGGAGCTCTGAGCTCTCCTCCGGGAGGGAAAATGGGTTGTCGATCCACAACAAGTCCAATACATGAATCCAACGACTCACGGTGAATCACACAATATAATGATAAACTTTATGGTATAACCTCTACAAGTTCCAGTCGGTAACTGTGCCCTACCGGATGAAGAACCATTCCAAATTTGCCCCACTGTAAACTCCCTTAATTTCCAGGGTGGAACTTCAAAGATTGGTCCTAGTGTGAAAGGGCCTAAGCTTCATCATGCGAGCCCCGTTTTTAACTTGCCCAATGTGAACCACCATTCATTGGTTCAGATATGAACTTAGAAACTCGCTCAGTGGTGTACGAAGGGCTAACTTGTCCAGTGTTGAGAGCACACCTCCCACCTCCCCCTCTCCCTCCCACCCCTTCTAGATATTTGGTTGTGGCCAACTAAACAGCAATGGTACCCATTTTATGACAACCCCCCCATACACACACACTCGTTCTTCCATCACACACAACCGCCCTGCCACCACCATCAGTAACCGACCTCCTCAAACCCGCGACGCTCAGGAGACGGACGTTCGACCTTAAAAAGGAACACTGCATTCCTGGTTGGGTGGTGGTGGGGGGGGGGGGTGCAAGACCCTCCTTAGAGGGTGAATGAAATCGTCTGGCGCCAAGACAGGACAAATTGTAAACAAAAAAAATATTTACAGAGTCGTACAAAGAAACGCCAACCGGACAACTCGAACCGCAGACTTCGGGGATACGAGTCGACCCAACCTAACCACCAAGACCACCACCTCGGGCCCGCCAATGGAACCATTTCGCAGTCAGGCTCGTAGATTCCTATTAGCGCTAGAATTTTCAATTGGTCTTGGATTTCACGAGGCCTAAAGGGTCGTGACTTTAGCTAATTTGGAAACCGATATTTAGAAAAAAAGATACGCCACGCCATAAAATTACTGCATAAATGTATTTACAAATTAAAATAACATAACTTTTAATGTTATAATTTTTACTTACTGGGTGTGTGATAAGGGCTTTGTTAATTAGTTATAACAGGTAAAACTATAAAAATAGGTAATTATTTTTTATAATTTAAAATTTGGGATTTATTTATGAAGTACAACTATGAGCTAGTAAAAATAAGAGGATGTTGATTTCAGTTTTGTGCGATTTTATCCTGAGAGATGTTGAAAAAACAATTGATATCACTGTCACGTCCTGTATATGAAGATAATGCAGTGAGATCAAAAATAACAACAGTGGTGGCGGACGTACGAAGTTAACGACAATTTTTTGTAAAGTATAAAGACTAGCCTCTTAGATCTGCTGGGAGCTATCTTTTAAACAAATATGACTAATTTTCACGTGGTGGCCGTGGCAAACTGCACGTCAGATTCAAGAAAAAATTATGAAGGAAAGAGCAGTTTATCGTACCCGAAAAAATTAAGTCTTCGGATGCAAAATTTATATTTTTCGATACATTACATGGATTTGCCTATTGGGCTTGGTGCATTCAAATGAAAGTATATATCAGTATACGTCCAAAATTGAAGTCGGTTAGGAAATGAACAACATTGCCTTGGCTTGATACAATTATAGGCTGTTTGTTGTACGAATATCAGCTGTGATTATAAAGAGTAGGCTCAAACAATGCTATATGCCGTTTGCAAATCATGAAATTAATTGACTTAAATTTCCAGAGGACACAATAATGTTACAAACGATACTACTTGCCCCAAAAAAGTTATTTAATTTTTCCGGCAAGAATTACAAAATTCTGGCGGTTTGGTCTGGGATAAATTTTTAGCTCACTGCGAAAGGTCGCCCATTGGGCTGTTTCAGTCACCTTCAACTGTATAAAAAGGTAGTTTAGGCGGGTAGTTTCGTGTTGTTTGTTGTTGTTGTTGTTATCAACGTAAATGGATTAATATTCAAAACGTTTTTAACCAATACACTCACATCATCTTGTTTAGGGGTAGGCCAGTAACGGACTTACAGTATTAGTGAAAGCTCCCTTTTTTGTTCGCCTCCAACGCGGACTCGAAACTCGGTACTTCAGTGTTGGGAGCCAGTGACGCTAACTGCTGTTTGTATGTGGTGTGCATGTGTGCATGGCGTGCGTAAGAGATGGTGGTGGCAATGGTAATCGTAGTGGGTTGGTAGTAGTAGTAGTAATGGTGTCAATAGTACTGACGTTCCTGGTTAACGGTAAAGTGTTGTTCTAATGTGACTTACTGGTGGGACGGTGATACCACCAGGAGG
>NW_027467490.1:5000-7500 GCF_046742065.1 Oratosquilla oratoria
TGTTTTGTCTTGTTTCGGTAATTCGTTTTTCTCGTTTGCTCGGTGGGGTCACCGAGTGGTGGTGGCCGAGCGATGTGATGGTCTACGTATAATTTCCCTTCAGTAATATTAATACCCAGTAGGTATAGTGTTATTTTTTAATACTGTCATTGTGTATCTCGTAATTGTGTACAAGTGTGTTTGGAATATTGTTACTCATTAATAATGTCACTGTATATTTTGTATTTGTGTACCACTATGTTTGGGGGAACCAAAAATTCGGCCCCACTTTTGGCGCCAAGACAATGCGTGCTGTTAGTTGTAACTCAGCCTTCGAAATGAACGCACGTATTTGTCTATTGTAGTGCTTTATCAAATTCTGATTTAATGCACTATTTTTTCTAGTGTTAAAATACTTTTATTACCCACCCTACTAATTTGTGTATACGTGTGATTCACCCCCATGGTCTTAGATCACATGCTGGACTCATGATCAACAGCTATTTCCCTCCCGGAAGAGACCTCAGAGCTCATATATTCGTATGACCGATCTATGGGTAATGCTGTAACCTTACATGCACACACACACAACTCCTCGCCCACAAGAGTTGGAGTAACGACTCGCAGCGTAGCGATACTGAAATTATTTCAGCCCTGGGCGGGATTTGAACTCGAACCGCCGTAGTGGCGGCCGCGAACGCTACCACTGCGCCGTCAAATGTGTGTATGGGCGTGTATGTGTCTGTGTGTGTATGTGTGTGTGTTTGTATGTGTGCATGTATGCGTATGTGCGCGCGTGTGTGTACCTATGTTTGTGTGCGTGTGTGTATGTGTTTTTGTGTATGTGCACGTGTGTGCGCGCGCGTGTGTATGTGTCTGTATGTATATGTGTCTGCTTGTGTGTATGTGTGTATGTGTCTGTTTGTGTTTGTATGTGTGTGTGTGTTATATGTGTGTGTAAAGAATATTTGTACATACGACATATGCCGATAGATATTTCGCAACACATTTTATGCATTTGACACAGAGTCACAGATCTTTGATACGCGTTCGTTGAAGGTCTATGTACCACATAAAAAAAGGGATGGGTCGTAAAACAACTCGGTCCCTACTCCTATTAATTGGGCTTGCATGTGAAGTGTTAAGAAAGCTTCTTTGATGTTGGAGAGATTGTCGTATGTAATCATCTTTGACAGACACGTATACTGACCGCACACCCTCTCCTTTCCCTCATCAAAGGCTAAGAAATCCCATAAAAGAAGAAAGCTTCTTTTGCTGTCTAGCTAAAATAAAAAAACAAAGAAAAAGATGTTGGGGTAGGGGGAGCCATGAAAATGTTCCTCAGACATAATTAGCGTGCAGATGAATTAGAAAAATATAGCGCAAGTTTTAGGTGTTACAAGAGGAATTTGACTCAAAGACGTACTTCTTATAATTGGACTTGGTCGAGTTGAAGGATACACTAAAACCGAAAGATCCACTTAAACTACCTCTCCCATTTTAGCACCTTACGGATGAAAAGTCGCTTGCCACTTGCCAAACCGCACAGTAAATAGTGAGACACCATGTATCGAAAGGTTCGAGAATCAAAGTTGCTTTACTCACCTCATCTTCACTCTACGACGACACTTCCCCCTTTCTCATCCATTCATTTCTGGAACAGATAACGGGAACAATTCTTCTGGCTGGTCTTTCTATCCAATCTATTCAGAAATTCTCTGTCTTATATATTCTCTCTTTCCTGAATTACTGTAGCACCACTTTGACACGGACTTTATGAATATCAAAATCGAGAGTGCTTCGCCTCTTTACCCAATGTGTGACGTCATGTCGGCTGTCTCTGATGTCAAATTATTTGTCTTGAGTTCTAAGAAACGTCAATTGGTTCCCATTGAGACCTGTAGACTGGATGCAGTCACCTGCATATGCAGGCTTATATTTCCGAGAGGAAACGGACAGATGACATTTAAAAAAGATACAGAGCAAGCGGTTGTCTGTATATGCAAATCTTGTATTAGGATGCAATCAAATACGATGATTGAACAATTCAGCAATAGCCTTAGGATAAAAAAGGAAAGAATAATTAAAATTTGTGATAGCACAAGTCAGCAACTATAAATGTATTTGTACTAAAATAAGATAAAGAGAAGAAATAATTGATAGTAAGACTAGAAGTCTTAATGATGATAGTTTACCTGATAACAAATATGATGATAACACAATAAGATTTGTAATGCAATATATTTATAACAATAATGAAAACAATGACAAATATAATAAAAACAGTGAATAGGTACCTAAATAAAGCTAAACGGCTAAAGAAATACTATAAGAAAAGCATACATACATACATATACCAAAGGGAGGTAGCCAAAAAAAAAAAAAAAAAGGCATAAAAACCACTCCCACCCATTCCATCCCCCTATCTACTCCACTCCCCTCTACCCACTTCCCTCCCTCTTGTCTTGGTACCTCCTGGGTGACGGGTCATTCCTACCTCTCGTCTACTACCCTGGGTCAG
>NW_027467490.1:20000-25000 GCF_046742065.1 Oratosquilla oratoria
CCCACTCCTCTTTTCATCTCCTAGTTTCTCATTCTATCTATACACATACATATTCATATACATATACATATACATATACATATACACATACATATACATATACATATACATATACATATACATATACATATACATATACATATACATATACATATACATATACATATACATATACATATACATATACATATATACAAATACATATACATATACATATACATATACACCTACATATACATATACATTCATTCGAAAGACCGTGTAGCCTTCGGTCTGATTAGGGTCTCCACCGTCCACCAGTCCGGATCTCCTCTTCCATTGATTAGACTCGATTCCGTCTCATCCTCTTCCTCCTCCTCGTTCTCCTCCTTTTCTTCCTCCTCCTCACGCTTTATTAAGACGCATGAAACAGTTTCTCGCGAAGATTGTTTGGATGAAAATCTCCAAAGACTTTCTAGACTGACGATCTTAAATGCTTTGTTCACTTTAAAGATTTTGTTCTGGCGTCGATTCTGTTAATCTTTGATGAACCTCTGGCTGGGCTCATCTCCATGCTCTGTTGTATTAGTCTCATCCGTTCTCTCCTTTAGTACAATGGCTTGATGCTCTTGATTGGGAGTTCGCCAGACGAAGTTGCTGCGTATCTTAAAGCTGGACCTCGATTTTGTTGGGGTCTTGACCGATAGAGGCTACATTTGGTCGGGGGCCCGGGCTTCAGGTGAAAGGTGAGGAGCCCACGGTAGAAGGCGCTGAGTAGCTGCGGCCGTAGTCGCCACCTTTGCCCTGCGTGCATGGTTTTTTTGAAACAGGTGCTGATTTCAAATCTGGAAACCGTTTTACTCTATCAAGTCAGGTTTTGAAAATATTGACAAAAAATAATTTTCAAGAAACACCGTTCATCACATTCTTTTTCACCCCCACGTTTTTAGTAATTTTTCATGGAACGCCACACAATATTATCGTCATCTGTGAAAATAGTTATATCTAAAGAAATGTGTCAAAACATTTAAGATATAGCATTACTAATCCTTTATTTGTTTCTTTTTATTCTCAGGTTAAGGCGAAATTATGGCGTCCAGAGGTTGCATAACTTCATCAGATCTACAGTATTTTGCTATGTGTGCGGCTACCTGATAGACAAATCCCATCGGAAGACTTTTACACCATTTCTGAAGAAAGCGTATGAACTCTACTATGATTCAGAGGTAAATCCTGGACACCACAGTTCATTTGTTTGACATGTGTATGCAACTTGCGCGGTTGGATGAGGAAAGCAAAGAAAAACAACCATATGGCATTCGGAGTTCCTATGGTATGGCGTGAGTCAAGTATCCACACCACAGACTGTTATTTTTGTTTGACAAATGTCACCGGCTTTTCTTACAAAACTCGTGCATCTGTAAAGTATCCAGACGTTCTCTCAGTTTCTAAACCAATTCCACATGATCCCGTAAGTTGTCCATTACCAATAGCACCTACAGAATATACAGTTGATAAAGAAACGCAAGAAGAAAGTTCTCCTTCATCTTCCAGCAACGTATCTCACCCTGACTACCAATCCGGAGGTATTCATTTAATGATAAATGATGATCTTTCTGACCTCGGACGGGACCTGGTCCTAACAAAAGGTCAAGCTGAATTGCTAGGTTCATACCTTAAAGAATTTAATTTCCTTGCACCGGGTACAACTGCTTCACATTTTCGCCACAGACACAAAGAACCTGTGAAATTCATTGTAATGAGTGACACTATTTGCTACTGTTCGGACGTTGAAGGTCTCATGTCAAGCCTCGGGGTGGAACACACCATTGAAGAAAGGCGATTGTTCATCGACTCATCTAAAACAAGGTTGAAAGCAGTATTATTACACAATGGAAACAAATATGCATCAGTCCATGTTGGATATTCTATCCATCTTAAAGAAACATATGAAACTATGTCGCTACTTCTTGAAAAAAATACGCTATCACGAGTATAAATGGTGTATCTGTGGTGATTTAAAATTTATCACCATTCTCATGGGAATGCAGAAAGGGTACACCAAGTACTGCTGTTTTATCTACGAGTGGGACAGTAGAGATAGAAAGCAACACTACATAAAAAAGAGTTTGCCAATTAGAAACAGAGTGCAGCCAGGAAATAAAAATGTCCTTCGTGTGCCGTTGATTGACCGAAGTTCTCATGCCACCGCTTCACACCAAGCTGGGGCTCATGAGGAATTTCGTGAAGGTACTAGACAACGACTCAGATGCTTTTAGGTACCTGTGCAACAAGTTTCCAGGGTTGAGTTATGGAAAAGTGAAAGAATGTGTTCATAGGTCCACTGATAAGGAAGGCAATTGCTGACACACTTCCAAGACTTACTGAATGATACTGAAAGAAATGCATGGGTGGTATTCAAATCAGTTGTAGCCACTTTCCTTGGCAATTATAAATTTGCTGACCACGTTAATGCTGTGAAGAACTGCATCAGTGCGTACAAATAGTTGGGTGCCAACATGTCCCTCAAAATTCATCTCCTCGACTCACATATTGACTTCTTCCCCGAACACCTAGGTTCAGTCAGTGACGAACACGGTGAACGTTTTCACCAGGACATCTCGGTGATGGAGTCACGGTATCAAGGTCGATGGAGTGCAGCAATGTTGGCTGACTACTGCTGGACACTTCAGTGTGACATACCAAATGCTCAGCACAAACGCAAGTCTACGGCCAAGAAATTCAAACCAAACACACATTGGATTAAGGAAGAATTTTCAGTGTGTATGGATTTCACGTGTGTATTATATGTTGAACTAGATATTACTATATATTATATGTGCCATGTACTTCAATTTCACTATTTTCTTAGCTAATGCCATGTTCATTATCATTCATGTAACCATAAATTGGTCTAGTGGAATATAAATGGTTGAAGGCGTATACAAAATAAACGGTGGGTGATATAGACAAATGGATTTCATATCCTGAATCAGCATATTTCACTTGTCTTAGAACAAGTGTTGGATACCAAGATATCTGCAACTTTTTAGAATTTGTTTATTAGTGTAATAGAATCATCTGGCGCTTGTCAGTGTGTCGTTTCTATTGTGCGAAACGGTATTGAAGAGGTAGCCCCAGTCGCTTTTATCAATCAGGGTCGCGGATGATAATAATAAGTTTGGCCCAAGTCTTCTTGGCTCTTCTTCCGCGATCTGTTTTCCTCCTCCACCACCACCACCTCCTCCTCCTCCTCCTCCTCCTCCTCCTCCTCTTCCTCCTTCTCCTCCTCCTGCACCTCCCTCCCTTCCTCTTCTTCCTTATCCTTCTCCTCTCCCTTTTTGTCCTCTTTATTACAAAGGATTACAAAGGATTACAAAGGCGGTGCATACCGACAGGAGACCTTTTGGTCCATATCAAGGTCGGATGCGAAAAAATCATAATAATAATAAACAAATAAATGAATAAATAAATAACTATAATAATGTAAATAATAAATAAAGCACATAAATAAATGCATAGGTATAGTTAGATAATAAACAGGTAAATAGTAAATAATAGTAAATTGACATAACTAATAATAAATGAGAATCAAACCAATAATAAACAAACGGACAAATGGTATCAAAACAAATAAACAAATAATATAAAATAAATGATAGTCATTACAGCATCTTGCTTAGGTGTTTATCTAAATGATTCTTAAAGCTTCGAACTGAACTACAATGCACTGCCTCTGCAGGAAGTTCATTACATTCATTAACCACACGGTTGGCGAAGTTGTTTCTACCCACTTCCAAATTAAATCTATTTCCGGACAGTTTGAGACCATTGTTTCTTGTCGGATTCTCATTCAGTGTGAACATTTTGTCACTTTTGATGTCAATTCCCTTTAGAATCTTAAAGACCTGTATCAAGTCACTTCTGAGTCTACGCTTTTTAAAGGAAAACAGATTCATATATTTTAGTCGATTTTCTTATGATTTATCTTTTATATTTGGAATCAGTTTTGTAGCTCGCTGTTTTACTTTTTCCAATCTGTCAATGTCTTTAATGAGATTCAGTGACCATACGGAAACAGCATATTCCAAATGTGGACGAACTAACGATTTATATAGCTTGTTAATGAGTGATGGACTTTTGAAATCAAAAGATCGCCTAATCAGTCCTAGAATCCTATTTGCTTTCTCAGAGGCTGAAATACACTGCTTGGATGATTTGAGATCGTTACTGATAATTACGCCGAGATCCTTTTCACTATCCACTTTTGTTAACGAATTTCCAAATAACTTGTAATCGTACTTACTGTTATTTTTACCTATGTGCATTACCTTGCATCTACTTGTGTTAAATTTCATTAGCCACTTTTCAGACCATTGCTGTAATTCATCTAAATCTTCTTGAATATCTAATTGATTTAAGTGATCATTTGCCATTCCGCACAGTTTTGTATCATCAGCAAATTTGGAAACAGTAGATTTTAGTCCATGGTCTATATCATTTATATATACTATGAATAGAAGTGGCCCAAGAACGGAACCTTGAGGAACTCCGCTTGTAATATTTTTCCGTCCGGAAGTTTTTCCATTTAAAACAACTCTGTTTTCGATCATTCAACCAATTACTAGTCCAACTTAATAGGCTACCACTTATTCCGTGCGAAGCTAATTTAGTAAGTAGTCTTTCGTGGGGGACGGTATCAAAAGCTTTTGAAAAGTCTAGATATATTAAATCTATATTGTTTCTTTTGTCAAAATTCGAGGTAACTGTGTTGTAGAATTCGAGTAAGTTAGTCACGCAAGAATGTTTCCGTCTGAAACCATGCTGGCTATCATTTATCAAACAGTTATTTTCTAAATGATGTTCGATAGCATCTCTGATGATAGTTTCCATAATTTTTTCTACGATTGAAGTCAAACTTACAGGCCTGTAGTTATTTGAATTCTTTTTGTCACATTTTTTGTTCTCTTCATCCTACTTCTTTTCTTCCTTCTTCTACTTCATCACCCCTCCCCCTCCCC
>NW_027467490.1:45000-47500 GCF_046742065.1 Oratosquilla oratoria
CTGGTTTAGGAGGCACATAACTTACCACAAACTTCCTGCTCTTCCCATCCCTGTCCCCCACTTCCATCATAATAATCTTTACTCTATTCTTTCCATATGTAACATTCCTTACATTTATATCCTTCTTAGGATATTTCACTTCTCTGTTTCTAATCCAATGATTATATGTGCCATGTCCTACACTGTTGGATGGTAATGGACCTTTCATTTTTGTCTTTACAATTCCCATTATGTCCGGTTCTTTCTCCTTCAGGTAATCATTCAGTTCATTCAAGCCTGTTATTAAGCCATCTATATTTGTGAAGGACACTTTTAATTTTCTGTTACTTCCATCCTGTTTTCTGTTTCTTTCTGTTTTTCTCTCCTATAAACCATTTCCTCACTTTCATATCCACTACTCTCCAATAGAATATCTCTTTGTCTGACTCTCTTCTGTTCTCGTTTTTTCTTTAGCTTCTAGTTTTTTGTTTTCTCTTTCTCTTTTTCCTCTTTATTCATCTGTCTTTTTTATCCATACCTGTTTATACTGATCACTTTCTGCTAGTTTACCTGTTTTTGATAAGATATTCTCTGCTGTCGTTTGTGACCTGAATTTAACCTTAATTGGTCTGGTCTTGTCTACACTATATTTCTCCAGTCTATATATTTCTTAAATTTCTTTCCTTATTTCTTGTTCATCTTCTTGAACTATTTTTAATACCTTGTTTACTTTTTCTTTCTCATCTCTTACTCTTATAGTTCTATTTGGATTATGCCTCTCTTCCATTCCTAATATAATTATACATTTCTTTTTTATCTGCTAAGTCTTTTACTATATTTTTCTTCTCTCTCATCACTTTAATAACTGTATCCTTAGTCTGTTCCTTCATCTGTTGTGTCCCTATATTTCTAAATTCAGTTTTGTTATCCTCCTGAACTTTTTGCAACCACTTACCTCTTTTGCTATGGACTGTTTGTTTCTTTATTATTCCTCTTTAATTCCTCATTCTCATCCTTTACTTCTCTTAACTGTCTTTTTAATTCTTCTATTTCTTTAGTTAGGTTTTGGTTCTCCTTCTTTAGATCTTCCAATACATCAACTCTTTGTGTAATTAGTGCGAGTTGGCTAAACCAAACTCCCATGATTCACTCATTTTCTCTAGTTTTTCTTCTAGACTTGCTAATCGGGGGAGGTTGTTATCTCCTCCCTCATTAAATCCATAGAAATAATGATATCCACTTTCTGTTGAGCTGCTCTTATCTATATTCCTAATTCTAACAGCTTTGCTCACTTGATCGACATCATCTGTGTCGTCTGCACATCTTTTGTTGACACCCCTTCTGACGTCCGAGACCCGTTCATCCTCTTCCTCATTTTCTTCCATTTTCCTCAATAATGCGTTCCCTTCTGCTTTTTCTTCACCTGCCCACTACACCATGAGCTTTCCCCTTCCCTACTAATACAATCGGGGTAGAACAGTCTTTAGATATGTTACAAGATTTGTTTGTTCTCTATGCTGCGTGGCACGTCTGCTTTCGTCCTACCATCGTGAGGAGAAGGACAGAAGAAGAAGAAGAAGAAGAAGAAGATGAAGAAGAAGAAGATGATGAAGAAGAAGCAGAAGAAGCAGAAGAAGAAGAAGCAGAAGCAGAAGAAGCAGAAGAAGAAGAAGAAGAAGATGAAGAAGAAGAAGAAGACGAAGAAGAAGAAGAAGAAGACGAAGAAGAAGAAGAAGAAGACGAAGAAGAAGACGAAGAAGAAGAAGAAGACGAAGAAGAAGAAGAAGAAGAAGAAGAAGAAGAAGAAGAAGAAGAAGAAGAAGAAAAATGTGAAGAAGAAGAAGAAAAAGAAGAAGAAGAAGAAGAAGAAGAAGAAGAAGAAGAGGAAAAAGAAGAAGAAGAAGAAGAAGAAGAAGAAGAAGAAGAAGAAGAAGAAGAAGAAGAAGAAGAAGAAGAAGAAGAACGCGTAGAAGAAGAAGAAGAAGAAGAAGAAGAAGAAGAAGAAGAAGAAGAAGAAGAAGAAGAAGAAGAAGAAGAAGAACGCGAAGAAGAAGAACGCGAAGAAGAAGAAGAAGAAGAACGCGAAGAAGAAGAAGAAGAAGAAGAAGAAGAAGAAGAAGAAGAAGAAGAAGAAGAAGAAGAAGAAGAAGAAGAAGAAGAAGAAGAAATAATCTCCCTAGAAAAACGAGAACATAGGGCATAACAAATTAACACTATTCGAAGTCAAGTGCTCTTGTCGGGATGTGCCTTCAAGTCCCTTTTTCGAACCTGACCACCTGACGTGCTGATAGAATATCAAATTTGACGAAATAACGGAAGAACAGTGACAAAGTGCGAGCGCAGAAACGTTAGATTTGACTTAAATTAAAAGGAGAAGACTCTGTGAAGATTAAGTTTAAGTTTTCATACCCAATGGGCGGGCAAGATGCGAATAATTCGGATGAGCTTGCGATTGGATGGCCCGTGCGCTGTGGACCTAGACCTACTCTTTCTATAAAACCTGGGTCGCCCTCCTACAAGG
>NW_027467490.1:52500-55000 GCF_046742065.1 Oratosquilla oratoria
TCATATTCGTTTTAACGCACGGTAAATGAAAGTTCACATAAGTCTTTCAGTCTGAATAAGATGTTAAGATAAAATTCGAACTCTTTCAAAGAAACCATTATTTTCACCAGAAAATTGTCTTAAAATACAAGCACACGGGTATTTTGTAGGGTACGAACCAACAGGCAGGCATTTATCAGTATGTTTTTGATACAAGTGAAAGTCTTATGTTTATGATATACTGTTTTTGGCACTAAAGTCTAAAGCGCTTGATCAGACTCCAGAGATTACACGAAATTTACGTCAGTGTTCATCTTGCTGACGTCATCAAGAGAGGGGTTGGGAAACGACGGCGTTCGCTCTAAGTATCGTATTTGTTTTCTTATGTTTGTGAATGCAATATGTATCCTCGTTCCAAGATTTTTGTCATTAATGTATGATTTATCTTGTCGACATAATGTCGAAAGATTCCGGCGCAAATCTGGTAGAAAAGTTACAAAGAGAATAAAGTATAAATACAGGATGTACAACTTGATAAACAAAATAGAAATCATGGTGACTAGATTAACAAAATAGAAATACTGGTGATCACAAAAATACTAATAATGATATATAGTATCATTATTATTGATAATAACAATGTAAAGACAACGGTGTAGGTGATAACGATTGTAACAATAAAGCAAATACAGAAATAGGAACTAACAATGATGAAGATAGATACCAATAACAGTTACATGAGGTAACATTAAAGGCAAAATAACAAATTAAATAGTAAACAGAAATGCGACCTACACTAACAACGCTGGTAAAAGTAACAAAACTTACCTCAAAATTACATAACAATAATAACGAAAACCGCAAGAAAACTATCAACACTAAAAATTAACAATGAACGATACAGACTTAACAGAGTTGATAATAATAATTCTTACATAGACAAAGCGAAAGTAATGGTTTAGAGTATTCTAAAAAAAAAAGGAAGAAATATATCATACAGATTTTTGTTTTCATAAATAATATTTTCTCTGAGCGGATAAAAAAAACAAAAAACTAACACGCAAGGAAAACGCAACTTTATTTCTATCTCGGATTTGCTCAGGCTCAAAAAGTGTATTGACCAAACAACAAAGGTTGTTCATTCATTTTTCTGCTGAATAAGCATGTACGGCACTGCTACATCCTTCCTGAAGCTGGGTGAGAAAATTCAGATTTCTAGCATGTTTGTTGCTCTAAGAATAGGAAACATATAAAACCGTGTTACACATACTGACCACATTCATTCACTCGTGTGTAAGAAAACACCATGGCTAGAATTTTCTATCTATTTCCTTATATAAATTTTAATTTTAGACCCATGCCAAACAATACAGTTATTTTAGCTTATTGCTTACTTAGATTTAATTATCAGATAATTCGCAGTTATCAACATGAGTAATCCCCTTTCTTAATCCTTTAGGAGTTTAAGTAGTGTTGATTAAGGGGAACACGTTCCTTTGTTGAATAAAATCGTCTAGCGGCAGGCAAATGATAGAAATAGAATTGGTCAAATATTGATAAAGAGTTATAATCCTTGAATGGCCGAGGATTTTCTTTCGGATGAACAACATCGTCTGGCAGTAGTCAAGAAAGTATTATACGATCGATTTCGTCTACATGTCAGGGTCGAGGCTCTGTTAATTATTTTTTTTCTTCATCATCTATCTTTAGACAAGGAAATGACCAATCAACGTTCGTCTAACATCGACGGACTTTCAGCTATATGATAGAAGTAAACGCAAAATCATCCAAGTGATTATCTAATTGGTTTTGTCATACTCCGCTCAAAGTCAATTTTTTTTTGCAGCATGGAATAGTTGGTTTATAAGACCTTAAGTACATTACAATATAAATCTTTGCACTCTTTTCTTTTTCCCCCGTCGCACTAATTCCTGTATTCCAACACCAATTTTATTCTGTCGTGTCGTCCAAGTTTATGACACAGATAAACCCTCACCAAGTTAGTCTGGACAGACCATAGCTCAAAAATTTTCCCTCAACCAGATTTATTGTTTGCGTTGATTTCAAATAACTTAGGGCCGTAGAAGCAGCTACTGTATTACTTCACCAAGGGCACGTCGCTCGCACGGGTAGCTACGCACCAAATCTATGAAATATGAGAGGCCGTTTTCTCCGGTTAGAAAACGGGGCTGAGGAAAACACTTTCTGGAAATAAGTGCCATCGCAGGTATCAGACAGAGGGTGTCAGTGAAGGGACGGAAGCTATTACGCCTTTCACCCTTTCCAGAGGGCAATGCTGATGGAACTCTGCAAGTTTCCAGTACGATCCAATCTGCATTGTCATGCTCCTGGATGTGGCATGGAAAAAAAATCTGAATACTTATTTCTTTTTAAAAGCAGTCTACTTTTATTTAGATGATCCTTATGTTTTAATCAACCGTTGAGGCACCTTGTCATCAATTATACCACTTATCTAATTATATTTCCAGCCACAGAAAGAAAATGATATATCTGCCCAGGT
>NW_027467490.1:60000-65000 GCF_046742065.1 Oratosquilla oratoria
ACACACATATATATACATATGTATATATATATACTATATATATATATACATTATATATAATATATATATATACATATATATATATATATATATATATATATATATATATATGAAGAGAGAAAGAGAGAGAGAGAGAGAGAGAGAGAGAGAGAGAGAGAGAGAGAGAGAGAGAAAGGGAGAGAAATGGATATCTAGACAGACATTTCATTCAACTGAGATGAATACCTCCACATCTCGATAAATTTTTGCCCGAGTTTCCAGACTCCCATCTGTCTTTCAACCGCGGACGGAGCAATGTTATTCAGCCGAGAAGAGGTCTCTCCGAGATCAAAGATAATTGTATCTGAAGAACGCAACACGCCCACCTTGAACTGCAGTCTCAGCACTGTGTCACAACATTTTAACTTTTTATTTTTTATTTATTTATTTATTTATTTTTATCTGACCTCATTAGGGACAGGGAGGACTTCTGACAGCCACATGCTTTATCATTATAAGATGGTAAATCATCGTCTTCTCTGTGTTGTTGACTTCTCCCTTGTTGGGGATGGCGCGGACCGCATCAGATCATTTGTATGCAGTCAACGCTTTAGTGAATTTAGCCACATCCTTACCAAGTTGAGTGACGTAGCATTTCTTTAGCGCCAAACTTCCACTCCAAGAAGAATACCATCAATTCAAATTTCTACTAATTCCTGATCCCTTCCTTACCTGTATGACACCACCTTTAAGGCGCCAATATTGTCCTTGAAGGATAGAAAGGCTGGTTATCGATGACGAAGTGTGTGCCCTGCTTCCTTGGGTGAATGGACGTCGGCAACTTGTCTTTCTTTTCCGAAGCTCCAACTTTCCTTAAGGTTTCACGGCGCCTCCGGCAGTGAAAAAAGAGCTCGCGAACGCTAAAACTCTGCCCATGATTCTTGAATTCTGATTGTCCTCTTAAAATATTTCACTCGAAATTTTATGTGTGCGCCAAAGTTTTCCACTCTTATTTTTGAAGTCCATTTTTTACTGTGATATTTCGCCCTCTTCTCCATTCTGAAATGTTTCGTATAAAAGCGGAAATCTCTCTCTCTCTCTCTCTCTCTCTCTCTCTCTCTCTCTCTCTCTCTGTCCCTTTCACTACTTCTGGCTCTGAAGCATCGTAAATAGTTCGAAGCACTGTCATGCATTTGAGACCGTTCAATCCCGCTCACTGTGATGTGGCATACTACACAAACACTTATTAAATTGGGATATGAGAAATACAAAGGGACATGATAAAAAACTCAAAACGGATAATTATAGAAGAGACCCAAAAAAAAAGTTTTCCACACAGAGTGGTGGATATCTGGAACAAACTGGATGAAACAATAGCGTGCGCAAAAACTATACACGAAATTAAGAACAAACTAGACACTGCAAGATACAAAGACGGGATACCACGAGCATAGCTTCCCTTCCCGTAAGATACAACTAGGTAAAATGCACACGCACACACACACACACACACACACACACACACACACACACACACACACACACACACACACACACACACACACACACACACACACACACACACACACACACACACACACACACACACACACACACACACACACACACACACACACACACACACACGCACACACACACACACACACACACACACACACGCACACACACACGCACACACACACGCACACACACACACACACACACACACACACACGCACACACACACACACACACACACACACACACACACACACACACACACACACACACACACACACACACACACACACACACACACACACACACACACACACACACACACACACACACTGTAAACCATAGGAGGTATACGAGGTAAACTACTGAAATGGATGTAGGATTTCTTGCATGGAAGAAAAATGAGAGTATTTCTCAAAGATAAGAGTTCTACTTGGGTAGAGCTGATTAATGGAGTTCCACTTGGATCAGTATTGGCTCCGATAATATTTGCTATATATGTAAATGACATGGATGAGCGTGTGAAATCTTACATGAGCTTCTTTGTAGATGACACAAAATTGCTGAGTAAAGTGAGTACTGAAACGGATTGTGAGTCGCTGTAGAGGGATCTGAACAGGGTTTGGGAATGGAGTCAGAAGTGGGTTGTGGACTTCCACATTAAGAAATGTAGTATAATGGAATTTGGAAGAAATACATACAACGACAACGACAACACACACACACACACACACACACACACACACACACACACACACACACACACACACACACACACACACACACACACACACACACACACACACACACACACACACACACACACACACACACACACACACACACACACACACACACACACACACACACACACACACACACACACACACACACACACACACACATACATTCTGAAAGAGGCTGGTAGATAAAGGTAGATAAGTAAGGTAGACAGAGGGGTTGGTGACGAGAATTTTACTTTTATGTGTCGATTGGTTTGAAAACATAAGCAGCGAAGGAGTTGCATAATCTCGCTCACCATCTAAAGTTTATAAACAACAGCTAGGGTACAGATTTTAATGCTGATGTGACAATATGTAAACGAAGCCATTTCTGCCTTCGATATCGAGATTGCTTATTTAAACAGTGTTGCTTAAGACGTTGTAACAGTCTTTCTGATTGGAGAAGGGTGGAGGAGAAAAAGCTACTGGTACATGGGAGAAAAGTCACTCCCTTAGGGGAGGCACTTATTTGTAAAAGTACAGATTATTGGATGAATTAGGTAGTGACGTCGGAGCGGAAGTGACTTAGTGGATTGAGGATCCCAGGGAGGAGTCCCTTAGTGTAAATTATCAAGTCAACTGTAAAATTAGTAAGAAACGAAGAAGAATAATTCACCCCCATTGAGAAACATTACTTACTTTCTAAGCAAGTTATGGACATACTTAAGTGAAGATGAAAAATTGAAAGATAATGAAGAAATATAATACCAGAGAAGGGAAGAGCAAACATAACTAAACCAGTAATTACGGAGAGACACGGGAACTGAAAGTGATGGTGTGAAACAGACATATATACACACACATACACACACATACGCAGTGGGTGAGTGGGGCATATGTAATCCTGCAACATTAGAATGTCTTATTTTGATGTTTTTGTTCTGTTCCGGAGACTAGGTACTGACCCTAAGGAGCCTCACCAACGAGAGAAGATGAAGAATTATGACGAGCTTTAATAGTTGGATGTTAATTGGGTCCTAGGTTTGTGAGGCATTCACTTTGTTCTTATGGTTTCACTGAAACCTTGATTTTTTTTCAACCATTAATCCGCTCCCTATGGTACTAAGGTACTTTTGTCTGAGATTGGTAATTTTAGATTATACTGTGTTATTACTGACACCACGATTTGACTCTCTTGTGCGGACTCGAACCACTGTCCATCGAGCTTCTGAATCCTTTGTCTGTTTGGTTACCGTTCTTCCTTAGAAATTAAACAAAACTCAAATTGTCATTAGACATGAAACTGCCTGTGACGAAAGATATTATGTTTTCCACACATATCCACTTACCTCCTGTTTCCGACTGGTATGAGACAAGAACTCTGCTGAAAATTAATTATGTTATTAGATCTGAAGTCTGGACATACAGGGCCGCATTTTCTCGAAACACTGTCTAGACTTGTATTACCCCAAAAAACCTTGGCTCGTTCTCCGTCGACATTTTCCAGTCAAGTGCTAGGCCCACCTTCCTAACGCACATATGATTTGCCATTATCTAGTTATAAAGTTAGAAGTAATCTGGTGAAAGTTACGAGAGTGGCAGGGTCTTCGGCCATCTTTCTCCGAGGGTGTTTTTTTTTTTTTTCTTTTTTATGTTGTGACAAATGGTGTTTACCACCGAGAAACAGAGGCGGGGAAAAAGAAGACACCAAAATTTCTTGCATGTGATGCCTACTTGAGTGGATAAACATTGCAATTAGAGAACGTATGTACGACGAGGTGTCATGAATACGATGTCATCTCAGCTTTGTTCACAGCGTGTGTCCGGAGCGTGTTAAAAAAAAAAAAAAAAAAAAAAGAATCAGGAAAGATATTCCTTTGGTGTCCCATGACGCTGTGATCCATTGGCTTGCTTGAGGTCGACCGCATGTGGTCACAGGTTATACGATATCTTTGTTTTCCAAATGCTTGGCATTTCATCACATCTGATGCAGGTTCGCAGGTCCTTTGACATCCCAGAACTCGAGGAAAATGGCGCGCGTGAGCAAGAACCAAGAGCTGTAAGACAACATTTGGAGAGTTTTGCTCCTTTGGTTCTGCAGCAGCTTTCTGCAACTTTTACATTTCGAATGCTGCCCGCGATCTTTGTCTTCCTTCATTTGCCTCCTATTGTACTGATCTTCAAAGACAACTTCAATTTCAGGGTCTCTTTCCTCAGCTGAATGAAGTCGATTGACGTTAGAACAGGGACGACGGAATGTGGCACAGCTGAAAGACTTGGGATTCAGTTTTTTTTTGTGTGTCTTTATTTGGGTATTTGTTTAATTCTTTATCATTTCCTCTCTCTGCATCCGACATCGTATGGACCGAAAGGTCCCTTGGCGGCCTTTTGCTTTGTTTCTGTGACCCAGTGTAATAATCTTTTTCGTTAATGTCCGATTTGTGTAAATATAGAAATGTTCGCCCGCCTCCATTTTTCAAAATCGCTACTGACGTTACTGTTAATTTGCGGTACTCATATATAGGGTTTAAAATATTCGGAATGATAAGAGCTAGCCAATGATATAGTTAATAATTGCAGCTGTGAGACCTAACCTAACCTAATTTAACCTAAACTATTCTAACCTAACCTAACCTAACCTAACTTAATCTAATCTAATCTAATCTAACCTAATATAATCTAACCTAACCTAACCTAACCTAACCTAACCTAACCTAACCTAACCTAACCTGATCTGACCTAACCTAACCTAACCTGATCTGACCTAACCTGATCTGACCT
>NW_027467490.1:75000-80000 GCF_046742065.1 Oratosquilla oratoria
GAACACGTACCTCCATGCATGAACTGGGTTTCTGGAAAGAATAGATATGAACATATACACACTAAAACATACGTATATTTAGCCATGCCGTCTATAGTCATACAAGTGATATTGTAAATGTAAGCTCATAAACAGAGTTGATAAATAACGCATTTATTATACATTAACTCACATTAATATACTGTGGTGCACGCGCGCACACACACACACACACACACACACACACACACACACACACACACACACACACACACACACACACACACACACACACACACACACACACACACACACACACACGAAAATTCTCAATAGTGCAAGGAAAACAAGAGGCCTGGTTTGTATTGAATGGGAGAGGAAGCACTTGTGGTTACCCAAAATAATTTCTCTGCAGTGCTAAATTGATCTAATGAGAGAAAATGAAAAAAAATAAAAATGAAAAAATAAATAAAATAGAATAAAAAAACTGAAAAAAAAAATAACAATATATAAATAAAAATAATGATCTTGAGCCGAATGTCAACTTAAACGCAGAGCCCTCTGGAGACGCTACGCCAAAACTAAATGTAAACAGAGGTCTTGAAACACCAAGGATGTTTAGATTGTACAACGAAGATCCTTTTTCTGGTTTTGGTAAGTACGAAAGAAGAAATTTGAGTCAAATTTTAGACATGGAAAGGGAGATTAGTTTAAGTAGAAAATTATGGGAGAAATAATTCATAGAACTATGGAAAGACGTTTTGAATTTAACGAAAGGCCTTTTCGAAGCTAGTAATGAGATATGCGAACCAAAGAAAATAAATTCCGAAATAAGTAATGAGCTAAAGGGATTTAAAAAGATCTAATGGAGGTTAAATGTGAACATGAAAAGGTGGAAATCAATGATACAACCAATAGCGAGAACTTAAAAAAATGTAAATCACAAAATGCAGACAATGTCTGAAAGAATTGAAGAAAACTTAGTTGGGGAAAATTTGCAGAAGATTAAGAAATAGAATGAAAACAGAGAAAACAAAGAAATAGCTTTTAGAGAAATAGTACAACAACAGATGCAGGAAAATGCAAAGGACACAATTATTAAAGTAATCAAAGAAAAAGCAAATTTGGTCAGAGATACATTGGATAGGAAAAAGAGTACTGTGGTATATGGATTAAAGAAAAATATGGTCTGGTGAAGTACAAGAGAAAAAAGGAAGAAAAAGAAATAGCAATATCAACTGTAAAAGAAATACAAGATGGTGACCAGGAAATAGAGAAAGATACAAAAGAAGTGTATAGAATGGGATACTATTCTAAGGAAAGAAATCGACCTCTAAAGATAAAACTAAGATCACAAATAGTAGAAGACATATTAGCAAAAGCAAGTTAGCAAAGAGTGAACATTACAACCATATATGAATAAAAAGAGAAATGAATGTTGAGGAAATAGAAAGAGAAAACACATTTGGAGGTGAAGCTAAAAAAAAAAAAAAAAAAAGCGCAAAGAGAACGGAGACAGAAAACAAAGAGTTCTATTGGAGGATCTTGAACACGAGGCTGAAAAAATGGTACATCAATGTAAGCGAAACAAAAGAAACAGAAAACAGGGTGGAGAAGGAAAAAATAAAATAAAATAAAAGTTGCCTATACTAATACAGACGGATTAATCTCAGGATTGAATGAACTAAATGATTACCTGTCAGATGAAAAACCAGACATAATGGGAATTGTGGAAACAAAATTAAGGGGTCTGCTGCCACCTAATAGTGTTGGACATGGGTTATACAATTACTGAAAAAAGAAGCAATAAACAGGGCGGACGAATCATGTTCTTGCCAAAAAAAAAAAAAAAAAAAAAAAAAAATTAATTAATGAATTAATGAATAAATAAATGTGACCGAAGGTTTCTGAGGGTAAAAATTGTGTGGAAATGACCATAATAAAAGTTGAAGACAGCGATATGAAATTAGAAAGATTGTGGTGATTTATATGCCCACAAAAACGGGCTCTTGGCAAGAGGGCGAGCACTCAAAAATGATACAAGGCATTCATTAAATGAAATACTGAAGGATGGGGGTAACCTGGTACTTATAGGAGATTTGAAGTGCAAAGAAATCTGCTGGGAAGAGAGGACAGTGAAAGGCGGAGAGGACATATGGGGGAAATATATTATGTGGCATGACCATAGAACATACAATGACACAGTGCGTAAATGAAAATACCAGATACAGAAGTAATGAAGGATTAATGTCAGGATTGAATGAACTAATTGATTACCTGTCAGATGAAAAACCAGACATAATGGGAATTGTGGAGACAAAATTAAAGGGTTCACTGCCACCTAATAGTGTTGGACATAGGTTATACAATTACTGGAACAAAAACAGAAGCGACAAATAGGACGAAGGAATCATGTTCTTGACCAAGAAAAACTTAAATGTAACGAATCCCTATACCCAGGTTTTGTTTGGAAAATATTGAAGTCGGAGTCTTCGCCATTGCCACCTAAGAATTAGAGGGTTTTAGTGATGAAAGAGAGAAAGCAGACTGGGGTGAAATATATTGTATAGGCGGTAAAAGAAAGGATGTGGAATTGGGAAGGTATGTTAGCTAGAATGAACGATGGAGCAAGTGTGTTACTGAGTGGACGCCACGAGATGGAAGCGTGGAAGAGGGAGACCAGACAGAAGGTGGATATATGAGATAGAGGATTTTGCAGGAGTGATGTGGCTGAGGTTGAAGCATTCTTGCAAGTCATGGGAATTGTATGAGAGGGACCTTTGTTCGACAGTGGCCTCGGAATGACTGATTAATTGATTGATCTCGTAAAAGTTCTTGTAACTGCAGACGTGAGAGAGCTACAGTGTTTATATCGCGTCATTTGTTCTTAGTGTAAATCTTCTCCTAACTCCCCACTTTGGTTTTGTTTTGCAATTTTGATACTGAAGATAGGATACGCTTCCAGCGTTTGTAGATATTATTAGTATTATTGAGTCGGAGTGATTTTTACGATCTTTATTTGTTACCTCTTTGACCTGCCGTCTTCCATAATATCTCCTGTAGAGATATCTTCCACAAACACTTTTTACTCTAAACTACAGTCATTTTTCCTCAGAATTTCCAGGGGGAAAAGTTATGGAATTTACTTATTAATCTTGAATTATCACCGTAACCTCGTCTTCAGCAAACGGTCAAGTGCATATAAGTACAAGCATATTCTGTGAGAAACAACCGTGTTCTCGATCGGCAGCGTTTACAACATTTTTGAATGTGTTTAAGCGATGACTATACAGTAGTTGTTGGAGCTTCGCTGTCCGCTACACAATCCCCGATAAGATGGGCATATGGGGAGCCAGGGTGTGGTAGAAAATGTGGATTGTGAATTTATATGGATTACAAAGGATTACAAAACGGAGCATGCCGACAGGAGACCTTGTGGTCCATATCTAGGTCGGATGCAAAAAAAAAAAAAAAAAAAAAAAAAAACATAATAATAATAAATGAGTAAATAAAAACTATAATAATGTAAATAACAAATAAGATAAATAAATGCATAGGTATAGTTAAATAATAAACTAACAGGTAAATAGAAAATAATAATAAATTGACATATAACTAATAATAAATGAGAATCAAACAGACAAATGTAGTGGTAAGGGAGTAAATGTGAATGTGATAGCCTAGAGTTCCTAGAAGTTAAGTGAGAGTGGAAGGAAGTGTGAGGTGAGCCAGTTGTTGTTTGCTGATGACATTCCTCTTGTGCTTGGGTCAATAGAAAGAACGAGTGAAAAAAAGTGTGAATGGCAGAGGTGGATGGAGTGAACTTAAAGGAGTAGACAAAGGAAACAATGGGTGGATGTGATGTCCTTGGGCACAAGGAGAATTTCTACCAATCAGGAAAGGGATAGGGCAAGAGATAGGTGTGAATCGAGAGAGGATGTGAATGCATTAGAAGTTGACGAGCCCCAAAAGGGGGAGGGTCACCATGTAATGAATCGGTGGGGGTAAACTAGCTTCGGCTTAGGGGGCCTTGCGTTGGAGGTGTTATGTCTTGCTACATTGCTTCTGATTCGAGCAGTAGACGGGGACAGGAATAATCATTTATCCACAAGGCACTAAAAAAGAAAGGAAAATAAGTGGGTGTTGGATGGGTTGAAGGGTGGGTAGATGCTTTGACTAGAATTCCACTCTTATAAAGAACAAAGAGCCTTTGGCATATATATAATTACCTTTTCCTTTTTTGGCTACCTCCCTGGTAAGGGGGAAAAAGCCTTGGTATATGTATGTATGTATGTATGTATAATTACCTTAAAGTAAATGAGGAATTTCGTAGAGGAAGTTCTATTTGTGTGTAATTATATAGATAAATCATTGCGTAACTTGAAGGAAAATGCGCGTCCGAAGTTTTGTTTGACTATTAGGAGATATGGATATCATAGATCAAAGAAAGATGGATCAGTGAACCCTTTCGTCCTGTTAAGACGCATAAATGGAACACATTTGCCATTAGGATAGGTATTCGAAATTCAAATATTTTTTACTCATTTTTCCTAGTGAATGGAAATGTGGACACAGGCTTGCTTTTACGGATCCAAAAACGTCTCTTGATAATTTCGCTTTGCAGTAGGACAGAATTTGTTGTGTCCTTGAGAGCAAGTTCGAAGAGGAATATATTAAGATATTTCTGTGATATACAGTGCAACAGTTATTTTATTATATAAGTTCTCTTTCAACGAGGCACTGTAAAAAGAAGAAGAAGAAAAAAAAAGACTAATAAAGTATGTCATGGTGCGTTTGTGCATGTGTAGGCTGTGTAAGCGTGTATGCGCGTGAGCGCTTGTGTGTTTGTTTGCTAATGTGTGTGTGTGTGTGTGTGTGTGTGTGTGTGTGTGTGTGTGCGTGTATGTGTGTTTGTGTGTGGGTGTATGTGTGTGTGTGTGAATGTGTGTATGCGGTTTTGTGTGTGCGTGTATGTGTGTGCGTGTTTATGTGTATGCGCTTTTGTGTGTATGTGTATGTGT
>NW_027467490.1:85000-87500 GCF_046742065.1 Oratosquilla oratoria
AAGAAGAAGAAGAAGAAGAAGAAGAAGAAGAAGAAGAAGAAAGAAGATGAAGAAGAGAAAGAAAAAGAAGAAGAAGAAGAAGAAGAAGAAGAAAGAAGATGATGAAGAAAGAAGAAGAAGAAAAAGAAAGAAGAAGAAGAAGAAGAAAAAGAAGAAGAAATAAAAGAAGAAGAAGAAGAAGAAGAAGAAGAAGAAGAAGAAGAAGAATATGAAGAAAAAGAAGAAGAAGAAGAAGAAGAAGAAGAAGAAGAAGAAGAAGAAGAAGAAGAAGAAGAAGAAGAAGAATATAAATAAGAAGAAGGAGAAGAAAGAGAAGAAGAAGAAGAAGAAGAAGAAGAAGAAGAAGAAGAAGAAGAAGAAGAAGAAGAAGAAGAAGAAGAAGAAGAAGAAGAAGAAGGAGAGGAAGGAAGAAGAAGAAGAAAAAGAAGAAGAAGAAGAAGAAGAAGAAGAAGAAGAAGAAGAAGAAGAAGAAGAAGAAGAAGAAGAAGAAGTAGTCCACTGAATGGGGGCGAATTGGTGTTTCAGGTTGGGGTTGAAAATGGGATTGAGCGTGGAAAGAGAGGCTTGTTGGATGGAGGGAGAGGTCACTTGGGAATTGAAAACCAATTCATCTCATAGATAATTTGATTTGGGAGTGATATTACGCCGACCGGCAGACAATCGAAAACAAACAGATGCAGAAACAGAGCGTTGATGGCATCTGATATTGAAGCCATCCCGTTCACATTTTTCTTTGTTCTACTATTGTTTCTTAACCAACCCTTTTTATAGAAGGGTGCTCGTGAAGGTGCTCCTTGGGCTGAATAATGTTGTACGGCCACATCATTTAAGACATGGTGAAGTCGAAGGCAAATGAAATAGTTCTTTTGAGTGTTGCAAGAGTCCAATTTACTTTAGCCCTCTCCCTCAGTAACAGTAATTTTCCTTTGAATTGATAAAATCGCTTGATGGTCGGATAAACCACACCGGACACAAATCTATATCTGTTTATATACCAAAGGCTTTTTCCCCCTTGGAAGGGGGGTAGCCAAGTCAAAAGGTACGTCCCCACTCCCGTCCACTTCACTTCCACCCAGTCCACTTCTATCCACCAGACTTCTCTTTGTGGATAACAGATCATCCTTGTATCCTTCCCACTGACTGAGTCAGGAACAATGCAGTGAGACAGTATATCTAGAGCAAGGCCTCTTCACTGAATGGGCGACCCCTCTTTCAGTCCCCTCATGCGGAAAAAGCAAAGACAGGGAGGAATCCCTTCGGGGTGCGTCAAAATATCATTCACTAATAACAACTCCATTATCTTCCACCCATTCACCGGCCCATCCGATCCTTGCATCACAGTATCGTCTATACACAGTCACTCTCCACTCATCCCTATCTGCTGCCATTTCCCTTCCTTGTTAAATAGACATTCCTTTCTTGTTCAAAACCCCTTTCATCCAATCCATCCATCTCATCTTTGGTTGTCCACTCAAATTCACTCTTTCCACATTTGCCTTCCACACCACTTTTACTTATCTTTCTTCACTTATTCTTTCCAGCTGTCCAAACCATCCCAAAACTTTTTTAATCAACCCTATTTGCCATCTCCATTTCCATCTCCGCTCTCCTCCTCACCTCTTCGTTTCTTACTCTATCGAACCTAGTAACCTCTAATACATTTCTCGGTTATTTCATCTCAAACACATTTAAACTTTTCCTCTCAGCCTCTCTTAAATTCCAAGTCTCCGCTCCATACATTATCGTCGTTAGGATTAGAAATGGAGACAGTGAATGGTTTGAGGTAAAGGTGGGACTTCGTCAGGGATGTGTTATGTCGCCCATGCTGTTCAATCTATACATGGATGGGGTGGTGCGAGAGGTGAATACAAGGGTAGTGGGTCAGGGGGTTGGAGATGGTTAAAGAAAATGGAGAAAAGTGGAAAATAAGCCAGTTGTTATTTGCTGACGACACTGCGCTTGTAGCAGGATCGGAGGAGGGATTGAGGAAGTTAGTGACAGAGTTTGAGAAGGTGTGTGAAAGAAGGAAGCTGAAGATAAATGTGGGTAAAAGTAAGGTGATGAGATGTACAAGGGTAGAGAGTGACAGCAGGCTGGAAGTGAGCATTAAGGGTGAGAGACTGGAGGAAGTGGATAGTTTTAGATACTTGGGTGCGAATGTGGCAGGAAAAGGAGGAGTGGGGGTGGAGGTAGAATGTAGATTAAGAGAAGCGAGTAAATGCCTTGCTGGATTAAAAAGTGTAATGAGAAATAAACATCTGGGAATGGATGCTAAGAGGAGGTTATATGAAGGAGTGATTGTGCTGACAGCATTGCACGATCAGAAACATAAAACATAAGAGAGGAAGAGAGAAGGAGTTTGAATGTGTTTAAGATGAAATGTCCGAGAAGTATGATAGGGGTTACTAGGCTGGATAGAGTGAGAAATGAGGAGGTGAGGAGGAGAACAGGGGTGAAAAGGGAGCTGGGAGATAGGGTTGATGAAAGAGTGCTAGAATAG
>NW_027467490.1:92500-97500 GCF_046742065.1 Oratosquilla oratoria
CAGCTGATGTCCTCCACTTTGTTCGTGGCGGCAGTCTGTTTCGCAAACAAATCATGTTCCATTTAACTTTCTCCGCTTCATGTACGAGTTCACGTTTTTCATTATTTTTGTCTCTATAGGATGGGTAGGGAGCGGGGAGAAGTTAGGCAGGGACGGTGTTCATAAATCGGGCAAAACCACGCAATGTCGGACAAAAAAAAAATTGATTTAAACTTTTGCTTATACTTTATCTAATGCTTCCCATGCACACGCACACGTGCACACACACACGAGTGTGCACACGCTTACACACGTATACATACACACGCGAACATACACACATCAACACGCTCACGTTCACAAACGCACATACACACACGCACACACACACACACGCACACACACGCATAGACACACACACACACACACACACACACACACACACACACACACACACACACACACACACACACACACACACACACACACACACACACACACACACACACACACACACACACACACACACACACACACACACAAGAACATAAGAATGAAGGAAACTGCAAGAGACCATAAGGCCTACACTAGGCAGCTCCGTATCCATCAGCACCTGTCTTCCCCATCCATAAAGTTGTCTAACCGTTTCTTAAAACAACTGATAGTTTCAGCGCTCACTACATGATTACTAAGTCTATTCCATTCGTTGACCACCCTATTAGTAAACAAATTCTTGCCTATTTCCTTCTTAAATCTAAATTTGTCCAGTTTAAATCCATCACTGCGAGTCCTGCCTGTTGTTTTAATATGATGACCTTGTTTGCATCACCCTTGTTAAAGCCTGTGATCCACTTGAACACCTCTATTAGATAACCCCGCACTCTGCGTCTTTCCAGAGAGTGTAAGTTAAGGTGCCTCTCTTCGTAAGGCAAATATCCGAGTCCATGTATTATTTTGGTCATTCTTCTCTGTACTGATTCTAGTGAATTGATGTCCATTCTCTAGGACGGACACCAAAACTGTACCGCATAGTCAAGGATGGGTCTAACTATCGCTACATAGATTTTGATAATTACCTCTGCACTTCTTTTCGTTACTGTCCGAGCAATAAAACCTAATGCTCTGTTAGCTTTATTCTTGGCGCTAATGCACTATTTCCTGGTTTTAAGGTCCGGACTCACTAGAACTCCCAAGTCTCTCTCGCACTCAGTTTTCTCTAATAGCGTGTTATCTAAGCTGTGTCTATTTTCGGGATTGTGTAGCCCTACGTTTAGCACGCTACACTTAGAGATATAGAAGTTCATTTGCCATACCATCGACCATGTGAACAATTTGTTAAGATCATCCTACAGAATCTTTGCGTCGTCTCCTGACATAATTAGGCGTCCTATTTTAGTGTCGTCCACAAACTTACTAATATCACTATTTATCCCATCGTCTAAGTCGTTTATGTACATAATGAACAACAAGGGACCCAAAACCGAGACCTGGGGAACCCCACTAGTAACATTGCCCCACCTGAATTTTACTCCATTTATGGTGACCCGTTGTTTTCTGTTACTGATCCAAGCTCTAATCCATTCTAACACTTTTCCTCCTATGCCATGGGCTTTGGTATTATTTAGTAGTCCCTGGTGTGGCACCTTGTCGAACGATATGCTAAAGAATACATGCACACACACAAACACACACACACACACACACACACACACACACACACACACACACACACACACACACACACACACACACACACACACACACACACACACACACACACACACACACATATATATATATATATATGTGTGTGGGTGTGTGTGTGTGTGTGTGTGTGTGTGTGTGCTGAAGTATGGACGACAAAATGAATGGTAGGGTGGTGAGATAAACACCAAGAATCGTTGAACTTGTATAGACACGGTAAAGGAAACATGGACTGGAGGTGAAGCTTTTATTCCTGACGTTTCGTCTATCGACTTTCTCAAAGGAATGAGCATACTAGATACATACAGAGTTTATATACACGCCTTACGGCTCAAGGGGGTATGCGAGCGTATAACGCTGTGTTCTGATTGGCCCGCTGAGACCGCCAATCACGAAGCGCTATACTCGCTGAGGATTTGGCCCAGGTGAAGCTCCCAGCCTTATTGTTGATATTCGGACGAGAGGTGATGTAAGCAGCTTCTATAGGTTTTCCTTTACCGTGTCTATACAACTTGTTAACATGGATTTTCAATCGTTAAGTTTTAATTACTGACGTTTAGCTCTTAACAGAGCTTCCTCAGAGTGTACAAACATGGTCAGAACATCAACAATTTATACCTTGCATCAATCCGCGTTCCTTCCTTAACCCACCCCATCCCTCCATCTCGTACCCTTCAGCTCCCGTAGGACCATCCAGCCGGACGTTTTGGACAGCTTAATAAAACCATCCCGGTGGTTACAGCAGGGCTGGGATGTTATGAAAGCCTCAACTATTTTTCGTTTTTTCTTTTCCAACCCTTGCTTGTAATATTTTCACTCTACCCCAGTTGGGTAAATGCCCATATTTCTCCGTTTGATGTTCGGTGGGCCCTCAGGTCACTCTTGTGCTCTTGTGGACATAAGAGCACAAGAGTAAGTGATACGTATGAAAGTTTGTGGGTAGAATTAATCCAAACAAATGTACAAAAAATGAATGTAGGTGTAATATATAGGCCAAATACATTATCATTAGCAGACGACAGACTGTTATTTCAAGAACTGTCTAGTTTCTGCAACCGGGATTTATTGATAATGGGTGATTTCAATTCTACTGACATTGATTGGATGACCCTTGAACATGGCCATATAGGTAGTTGTTTGATTGAATTTTTCGGTGACAATTACTTAGTTCAGCATGTAAAAGAGCCCACAAGACATGGAAACTTACTCGATCTATTGATCACTAGCCGCGAAAGCATGGCAACCGATGTAGAGCTCGGTGAAACTGTTGCAGATATCGATCACAACTTAGATTCAAACTACTAAATTTTTTTTAGAATAGATACTTGTATCTCTAAAATACCCGATTTCAGTAAAGATCAGTTCATGGGAAATATTCCAAAATACGCTCACTAAGATGATTCATACTTTATTCCTTTTAAGGATATACGTCCCCCAAACCAGGCCCACCCAAAATGGCTTGACAAAGAAACTGAAAAAGTATTGCTAGAAAGAGACAGGCTTACAAGAAATATAAGTGCTCGGGTGCATCTAATGACTATCAAAGTTATGTATTAATACAGAGAGAATTATTTTAGATGAGTATTCGTAAACGAAACACCTCAAAGTGAGCTCCAAACTGAAACCTGTGCAAAGTCTAGGTGTATAGAGACACTCAAAGTCAATAAAACAACAGGGCCTGACAGTTGGCATCCAAGAATCTTAAAGGAAATGAAAAATGATGTTGTTGTTCCATTAAAAATTATTTTCAAGAAATCCATCATATCCGGAGATGTCCCAAGAGAATGGAAGCTAGCTAACGTTACTCCCATATTCAAAAAAGGTGACAAAAAGAAACCAAATAACTACAGGCCTATAAGTTTGACTTCAGTCGTAGGAAAAATGATGGAAACTATCATCAGAGATGCTATCGAACATCATTTAGAAAGTAACTGTTTGATAAATGATAGCCAGCATGGTTCCAGACGGAAACGTTCTTCCGTGACTAACTTACTTGAATTCTACAACACAGTCATCTCGAATTATGACAAAATAAACAATATAGATTTAATACATCTAGACTTTGCAAAAGCTTTTGATACCGCCCGCCACGAAAGACTACTTACTAAATTAGCCTCACGCGGAATAAGTGGTAGCCTATTAAGTTGGACTAGTAATTGGTTGAATGATCGAAAACAGAGAGTTGTTTCAAATGGAGAAACTTCTGGATGGAAGAATGTTACAAGTGGAGTTCCTCAGGGTTCCGTTCTTGGGCCACTTATATTCATAGTATATATAAACTATATAGACCATGCACTATTTCCAAATTTGCTGATGATACAAAACTGTGCGGAATGGCAGATGATCACTTAAATCAATTAGATATTCAAGAACATTTAGATGAATTACAGCAATGGTCTGAAAAGTGGCTAATGAAATCTAACACAAGTAAATGCAAGGTAATGTACATAGGTAAAAATGACAGTAAGTACGATTACAAGTTATTTGGAAATTCGTTAACAAAAGTGGATAGTAAAAAGGATCTCGGCGTAATTATCAGTAACAATCTCAAATCATCCAAGCATTTTATTTCAGCCTCTGAGAAAGCAAATAAGTTTCTAGGACTGATTGCGCGATCTTTTGAATTCAAAAGTCCATCACTCATTAAAAAGCTATGTAAATCGTTAGTTCGTCCACATTTGGAATATGCTGTTTCCGTATGGTCACCGAATCTCATTAAAGACATTTACAGATTAGAAAAAATACAACGGCGAGCAACAAAACTGATTCCAAATATAAAAAATAAATCATACGAAAATCGACTAAAACATATGAATCTGTTTCCCCCAAAAAAGCGTAGACTCAGAGGTAAATTGATACAGGTTTTTAAGATTCTTAAGGGAATTGACATCAAAAGTGACAAAATTTTCACACTGAATGAGAATCAGACAAGAAACAATGGTCTCAAACTGTCAGGAAATATATTTGATTTGAAAGTGGATAGAAACAACCTCGCCAACCGTGTAGTTAATGAATGGAATAAACTTCCTGCAGAGGCAGTGCAATGTAGTTCAGTTCGAAGCTTTAAAAATCATTTAGATAAACATCTAAGCAAAATGCTTGTAATGATTATCATCTATTTTATATTATTTGTTTATTTGTTTTGTTATCATTTGTCCGTTTATTATTATTTGATTGATTCTCATTTATTATTAGTTATATGTAAATTTATTATTATTTATAATTTACCTGTTTGCTTATTATTTAACTATACCTATGTATTTACTTATGCATTTTATTTATTATTTACATTATTATATTTTTTATTTATTCATTTA
>NW_027467490.1:102500-112500 GCF_046742065.1 Oratosquilla oratoria
TGGTATTGTATGGGGGAGAGACTTGGAATTTAAGAGAGGCAGAGAGGAAAAAATTGAATGTGTTTGAGATATAATGTCTGAGAAGTATGGTAGGGGTTAAAAGGTTAGATAGAGTGAGAAACGAAGGGGTGAGGAGGAAAGCGGGACAGATAGGGATGATAAAATATGATTGGGATGGTTTGGACACATGGAAAGAATGAATGATGACAGGTTAGTAAAAATTGTGTGGAAGGCAGAGGTGGAAGGAGTGAATGTGAGAGGACGACCGAGGATGAGATGGTTAGATGGGGTAAAGGGGACGTTGAGCAAGAGGGGAATATCTACTGAGCAAAGAAGGGAGAAGATAGGAGATAGGGATGGGTGGAGAGTGACTGTGTATAGTTACGACTACAGGCTCGTCGTAGTGAGGATTTCATTCAGACGCACATGCGCGCATGTACGTATGTGTAACTCGGACTATGCCAGCCGTTCTCACGGTAGGCTTGGTGGACTTCTCGATATCCAACTGTCAGTAATCGGCGTAAGAATACTGTTAAAGTGATGAAACATATATTTATGATGTATTCCATACCTTTTGTACGCTGTCAACTATATTCTATACATTACATATAGATTTATGTATGTATATTGTCTTGTGGATCTCTCTTGTCAATCTTACGAGTTGATTTACGTAAGATAAGAGAAATTACATATTCTCTTAATCTTCGGACGCCGGTGGGAAAGATCTGTGTCTACGTGAGGTATATCCACGTCTAAAGACTCTTAAAGTGATGATTTCTATTCATCGGATTGTATTTCGTTCCTTTTTGTGCTTTGACAAACTATTCCATACTTTGCATATGAATTTATGTATGTATATTACCTTGTGGATCTATCTTGTCAATCTTAGGATTTGATTTACGTAAGATTAAAAGAATTACATATTTTCGTCGTTCTCGGACGCCGAAACGCCAGTGTGGGCATGCAAGCTTACGCGCGCTCTGAAGAAATTTGCGTGTGAACCAATATTGTGGCAACTGCGTCCCTAACTTACATTTACGTACGTATAGATATTCATATAAAAACTATTAAGTTTCTGCTTATCTAAGATTGACAAGGTAACTTTATCAAATATTATTATCTATTCATTGATGTAAAGAATATCCGTGTATGTACTTGGAAATATTCCTAAACACTCTTGTTATTCGTCGCGTCTAGCGACACTTGGCATCTCTCCGGATCTTACGGAGAAGAGTCTATATATATCATTGCTTGTAACGGTCAAGGGGGACTCTGCCTAACAGAGCCTCATTGCACTCGTGTCCTCTACGTTTGGACTTAGACATTATAGTCGTAGTTTCATCTCGACTAGTATATTCTCGAATCTTTGTGGACTCTGCTTATCAGAGCCTCATTTGCACTCGTGTCCATTTTTGTCGGACTTAGACTTAGTCGTAGAATTTTCTCGACTTTGTTATTTTTTTTTACGTAAATTATTACGTAGGACTTAGTTTCCATACTGATGGTCGATATTTCTCGACCTTACCACTTTGTCTTTAAGACTATTTTTTTTTGTTATTGATTGTCGATATATGATCGACACTTATATATTTACGTGTCTTGGCAATACTAGCCTTTTATGTTCTGTGAATTTACGTGTTTCGGACATTGTACTTTTCGCTAGTTTTGGCGACTTCTATTTTTCGATCATTGTTTATTTGTATCTTTATTTTTTTGAAGGAAATAATAATTCTTAAACAGAACTCTAGTTTTGAACCTGGCCCTTCCCCATAGGCGTCACAGGGAGTAAGGGATTTAGTCTGGCGACCTTGCCAAGGATCGAAGGATAGAAGTTCGTCAACAATTCTGGTAAGATGGAGATTCTCCAAGATTTTTTTAAGTCCCAAGACCTTAGAGTCTTGCTAAGTGCGGACGTTTCTCATTTGCTTGAGATAGGTAATATCCTAGAATTAGATTTGAGCGGATACACTGATAGGGCAGATATACTTAGAGTAGTAGTATCCCATTTAATTGAGAAGGATTTGTTACCCGCAGAGGCTATTTTATATACCCGTCCCCCTAGATTAGAGGATTCAGGACTAAGGTTAAAACTTAGAGAAATGGAATTGCTAAGTGAAGAGCGTAAGCTCAGAATGGAGTTAGAATTGAAAGCTAAAGAGGAAGAGACGAAGATTAGGTTGGCTGAAATTGAATTAAGTAGAGCAGGATTGAGTTCTGGAGTTAGCTCTTTCTCGCCTAGAGATTTTGATGTCACTAGATATATCAAATTAGTTCCCCAATTTTCGGAGAAAGAGCCGGAGACTTTCTTTGTGCAATTTGAAAAGATTGCAACTCAACTCAAAATCCCCCGAGAATACTGGACTATGTTAATGCAGTCTCGTTTCATAGGTAAGGCCCAACAGATATATTCTTCTCTTCCCCTGAGTGAAAACTCGTACGAAAGTGTTAAAATTCGGGTCCTAAAAGCGTATGAGTTAGTCCCAGAGGCATATAGGTTAAAATTTCGAAACTTTAAGAAATTGCCTCAAGTAACTTTTGTAGAGTTTGCGGCGATGCAAGAACGCCTTCTGGATAAATGGTGTACGGCTAGTGAAGTCGATTCTCTAGAGAAATTTCGAGAATTAATTTTAGTGGAACAGTTTAATTCACAGCTAGATGCAGATCTTAGGGTTTATCTAGAAGTTCAGAAACCAAATAGTTTGTCTAAAGCTGCTATATTAGCAGAAGAGTATGCCCTGACTCACTCTAAGAAATACAAAACGGCAGATACAGACAACTTTAAGAAGACTACTTATAACACAAATACTAAGAGTACACCCACTCAGAATTCAAAACCCGAAGTTACACACACTAATTCTTACAAGTCCTATCCAAACTACCGAGACTTACATTGCACTTGGTGTAACAAGCACGGACATACAGTCTCTACCTGTTTCAAGAAACAAGGTAAATCCATGCATGCTAACCAAAGAATAACGTTAACTCACAACACTAACTGTGTTTCTGATAGTCAGTTTCAAGAAAAGCCCGCTAGTCCTCCCAAAGCTATGCCATTAGAACTAACTTCCAAACCTCCAGTGTTGTCTAGTAAAGCTAGTCCCACATGTGGTATTAAGATGGAAGTAGACCCGTGTTTTCTACCTTTTATTTCGACAGGAACAATATCCACGACAGAGCATGACGCTCCTATACAAGTGTCCATTCTTAGAGACACGGCAGCTAAACAGAGTCTCATACTGGCTCAAGCTCTTACTAATCCACAACTAACTTACTTACATTCTGATGTACTCCTAGATGCAATCGGTGGAACCCGTAGATGTCCTTTCCATAAGATATATCTAACTTCCGATTTAGTCACAGTTCCTGTTGAAGTAGCGGTAATAGACTCATTGCCAGTTTCAGGGATCCAGCTACTTTTAGCTAACGACCTTGCAGGTAGCAAAGTAACCTTGCCCATTGTTACAGAATCTCCTAACCTTGTTCTAGATTCCCCTCTTGATAACCTTGATCTTTATCCTGCTTGTGCAGTAACTCGGTCCCAGAGTAGAAAGGTAGATGAAGAAGACTCTTTCGATTTAACATGCTTATTTTCCTCACAGCCAGAGATATTAACCATTACAGATCCTCTCCCCTTAACGAGAGAAAATTTGTTAAAGGAGCAGAAGAGCGATGAGACTCTTTTCCCACTCTTCGAAAAGGCTGCCACTGAGGCAGAGGTAAATGACATTGACAGAGGTCTTTACATTCGTAAAGGCGTTCTGATGCGTAAGTATCGCCCAGCAGCTACCCCAGCTGACCAAACCTGGGAAGAAGTACACCAAATTGTTGTCCCCACTTCCTATAGAGAGAAAATCTTAGATTTAGCCCATTCTTCCGCTTTATCAGGACACCTAGGTGTCAGGAAGACCTTAAAAAGAGTAAGTGCTCATTTTCATTGGCCTACTGTGGTCAAAGATGTCTCAGATTATTGTCGTGCTTGCCCCACATGCCAGTTGGTAGGTAAAAGCAACAAACCAATTCCAGTAGCTCCTTTGCACCCCATTCCCGCTATAGGAGAACCTTTTTCCAAAATTTTGATAGATGTTGTAGGACCTCTTCCTCCTTCTAAGAAAGGATTCAGATATATTCTTACTGTTATGTGTTTAGCTACCAGGTATCCCGAGGCTATTCCCCTCAAAGATACCAAAGCAAAAACAGTAATCAAATCACTGTTGAAATATTTTACATTAGTAGGTTTCCCTGTTGAGATCCAAAGTGATCAAGGAAGTAATTTCCTGTCTAAATACTTTAAGAATTCATTGATTGAGTTAGGTGTCATGCACACCACTTCCTCACCTTATCATCCACAGTCTCAGGGCGCCTTGGAAAGGTTCCACGGCACCTTGAAAAGCATGATGCGTAAGTTTGTACAAGAACAGGAGAAGGATTGGGAAGAAGGCCTTCCCTTCCTTTTGTTTGCTGCTAGGACTGCTGTTCAAGACAGTTTAGGTTGTAGCCCAGCTAGTCTACTCTACGGACATGATGTCCGGGGTCCTCTCAAGATGGTAAAAGAGAAGTGGATGGAAGAAGACGTCCAAGTCCCGTCCCTCCAGTATCTCTCTCAAATTCAAGAAAGACTGGTGACTGCCTGGAAGATTGCTAGGGAGAATCTAGAAAATTCTCAAAGGAAAATGAAGGTAAAGTACGACCGAAAGGCTAAACCACGTAGTTTTTCTCCAGGAGACCAAGTGTTGGTCTATCTCCCAGTAGCAGGTGAGCCCCTTATGGCCAAGTACCAAGGGCCTTATACTATTTTAGAAAAGGCCAGTAGCTTAAACTACATTATTCACACTCCGGAAAAAAGAAAAACTAAGAGGTTAGTACATATCAATACTTTAAAACCCTTCTACCACAGAATACCCATTGCCAGCCATACTACTGTTGGTGTAGATGAGACGGAGAGATTTTTCCCTCAGCCAGAACTGCCTCTTCAAAACTCCAAGATATTAGAGGACCTCGACTCTAAGGTAAACCACTTAGAACCTTATCAGCGATGTTCATTGAAGAAACTACTTCTCAAATTCCCTTCCCTGTTCACTGACAGTCCGAGACAAACTGAGTTAGTTCAGCATGAGATCAAATTAGTCTCACAGGATCCTATTAAACTGCCCCCATATCGGTTAAACCCGACCAAGAGAGAGTGCCTACGTAAAGAGGTAAATTCTTTGATTGATCAAGGTATTATAGAACCTTCACATAGTCCTTGGAGTTCACCATGTATTTTGATTCCTAAATCTAACAATACTTACAGGTTAGTAGTTGATTACCGAAGGGTAAATGAGAAAACTAAAGCTGATGCATACCCCTTACCTCGGATTGAGGATATCATAGATAACTTAGGGACAGCTACCTTTCTCACTAAATTAGATTTCTTGCATGGGTTTTACCAAATAAGCCTCCACCCTGATGCGAAGGAAATTACTGCCTTCGTGACCCCTGACGGTTTATACCATTTCAACGTTATGCCTTTTGGTTTGAGAAACTCTCCTGCTACCTATCAACGTTTGATAAACTCACTTATTACAGGTTTGCCAGGAGTAAGGAGTTATTTGGATGATATTATTATCTACAGTAAAACATGGGAGGAACATTTAACACAACTTTATAATTTCCTCAGCAGAGCTGATCAAGCTCGCCTCACCTTGAACTTGGCCAAGAGTGAGTTTGGACAAGCCCAGGTGGCTTATTTAGGACATGCAGTCGGCAACTCCATGGTTAAACCCCTGGACCTCAAAGTGAAGGCTATAACCAACCTACCTAGACCTACTAACCGCAGGGAAGTAAGAAGGGTGTTGGGAATGTTCGGGTATTATCGCCGTTATTGCAAAAATTTTGCAGAGATAGCTGAGCCCCTGACTAATCTAATGAGAAAGGACCAACGGTTTCAGTGGACCCCGACATGCGATCAGGCCTTCACGCAACTTAAATCCCTATTAAAGCATAGCCCAGTGCTAATAACCCCAGACTATACTCTGCCTTTTCATCTCTATACAGATTCCAGCGAAGTAAGGATTGGAGCGGCTCTGCTACAAGAACGTCATGGTACCAAACGTGTGGTAGCATACTTCAGCCGTAAACTGAAACCTTCACAGCGTCATTATTCCACTATTGAGAAGGAATGTCTGGCCCTCATAGAAGCGTTCCGGCACTTCGAACCCATCATCGGAGGTCACTTTGAGATACACCTCCACACGGATCACAATCCTCTGGTGTATCTTAACCGAATGGCGAATACGAACCAGAAACTCACCAGATGGTACCTCGAACTCCAGGGGTCCCCATTTCCTATCATCACGAAGCCGGAACAAGCAACGTTCTTGCATATACGCTCTCCCGTTGCGTGTCTCTTGAGGAAGGAGGAGTTACGACTACAGGCTCGTCGTAGTGAAGATTTCATTCAGACGCACATGCGCGCATGTACGTATGTGTAACTCGGACTATGCCAGCCGTTCTCACGGTAGGCTTGGTGGACTTCTCGATATCCAACTGTCAGTAATCGGCGTAAGAATACTGTTAAAGTGATGAAACATATATTTATGATGTATTCCATACCTTTTGTACGCTGTCAACTATATTCTATACATTACATATAGATTTATGTATGTATATTGTCTTGTGGATCTCTCTTGTCAATCTTACGAGTTGATTTACGTAAGATAAGAGAAATTACATATTCTCTTAATCTTCGGACGCCGGTGGGAAAGATCTGTGTCTACGTGAGGTATATCCACGTCTAAAGACTCTTAAAGTGATGATTTCTATTCATCGGATTGTATTTCGTTCCTTTTTGTGCTTTGACAAACTATTCCATACTTTGCATATGAATTTATGTATGTATATTACCTTGTGGATCTATCTTGTCAATCTTAGGATTTGATTTACGTAAGATTAAAAGAATTACATATTTTCGTCGTTCTCGGACGCCGAAACGCCAGTGTGGGCATGCAAGCTTACGCGCGCTCTGAAGAAATTTGCGTGTGAACCAATATTGTGGCAACTGCGTCCCTAACTTACATTTACGTACGTATAGATATTCATATAAAAACTATTAAGTTTCTGCTTATCTAAGATTGACAAGGTAACTTTATCAAATATTATTATCTATTCATTGATGTAAAGAATATCCGTGTATGTACTTGGAAATATTCCTAAACACTCTTGTTATTCGTCGCGTCTAGCGACACTTGGCATCTCTCCGGATCTTACGGAGAAGAGTCTATATATATCATTGCTTGTAACGGTCAAGGGGGACTCTGCCTAACAGAGCCTCATTGCACTCGTGTCCTCTACGTTTGGACTTAGACATTATAGTCGTAGTTTCATCTCGACTAGTATATTCTCGAATCTTTGTGGACTCTGCTTATCAGAGCCTCATTTGCACTCGTGTCCATTTTTGTCGGACTTAGACTTAGTCGTAGAATTTTCTCGACTTTGTTATTTTTTTACGTAAATTATTACGTAGGACTTAGTTTCCATACTGATGGTCGATATTTCTCGACCTTACCACTTTGTCTTTAAGACTATTTTTTTTTGTTATTGATTGTCGATATATGATCGACACTTATATATTTACGTGTCTTGGCAATACTAGCCTTTTATGTTTTGTGAATTTACGTGTTTCGGACATTGTACTTTTCGCTAGTTTTGGCGACTTTTATTTTTCAATCATATTTTATTTGTATCTTTATTTTTTTGAAGGAAATAATAATTCTTAAACAGAACTCTAGTTTTGAACCTGTCCCTTCCCCATAGGCGTCACAGTATAGATAATAAAGTAATGCAAAAAAAGAAGGGGAAGGGGATGGGGTATAGGGGGTTCTTATGTGTGAATGATATTTTGACGCACCCCAGAGGGATTTCTCCCCGCCTTCTCTTTTTCTGCATAAAGGGACGGAGAGTGGGGGGAGGTTGTCAATTAAGTGAACCGGCCTTGCTGTGGATGTACTCTGTGTTGCTACATTGCTTCTGACCCAGAACAGTGGGCGGGATACTGAGGTGAATCGTCATCCATGAGGAGCTAAGATGAGATGGGGGAAAGGGTGGTGGATGGGAGTGGAATGGGTGGGAGTGGGTACGTGCCTTTGACTTGGCTACCTCTATTATAAAGGGGAAAACATTTCTTGGTATATAGATAGTATAGAGATGGACCAAAATTGTTCTATAGGTTTAACAACGACAAATTGTAACACAAGGAAGGGTTCTTCAAACTAATAGTGGATGGTCAAATTCATGAGAAAGCATGAACTCAAGCTGAAAGAAAGAATTAAAGTTTACAATCTGTTTTCATCAGGAAGAATGATTCTGTAGAGGAAGGAGACATGAGGAATAATATTGGGCTAGATGATGTAGAAATAGAAGTGCAGGAAGTGTTGAAATTCTTGAAATCAGTGGGATCACAAACAAGATACAAGAATATAATGAATAATTGGCATCGGAGATTAATAGGCTATTTGTTTACTGAAAGGAAGCGTTGTCAGAGGATTGGAAAGGACTAATGTGACACTATTACGTAAGGGAGGGAATAAAGCGAGACCATTGAATTATAGACCAGTGTCCCTGACGATAGTGAAATTGCATGGGAGAATTGTGAAAGACTTGTGGGGGAATTACATAGAGGAGATAAACGTTTTGACAGGTAATCAATTGGGCAACAAATCCGGTAGATCACGTGTGCCAGACCATGTAAACATTAACCCGAGGGTAATTGATGAGCTACAAGAGAGAGGGAGATAAGTGGGTTGATTGTGTGTACCTAGATTTAGAGAGGGCCTTCGAAAAAGAAATTCACGATCCACTGCTATGGAAATTGGAACATACTGAAACACTAAGAGGTATATTTCCTGAATGGATGAAATATTTCCTGAACAACAAGTATATTGAAACACTAAGAGGTATATTTCCTGAATAGATGAAATATTTCCTGAACGACAAGTATATTGAAACACTAAGAGGTATATTTCCTAAATGGATGAAATATTTCCTGAAAGACAGGTTTATGGGGACAGTAGTAAAATATCCTACAAACAAAAATCCTATAGATTCTAGTCTATATAACCTATAGGACATAACAATTATTTGAAAATTTAATTAGTCGTTAGATTTGTAACAAAGATCAAGATTTTGTCTTTTGATTCTGGTAGAGAGGATAAGGTGGCAATATGCAAAAAAGAGGTCTGGCAAATCTTTAAAAAAGAATATTGGATGAATGGTCTTCTGGGATATGGCAAAAAGATTGCAGGGGTAAAAATATGTATCAATTATTGTAGAGCCTGACACTTTGAACTATACAAATATCCTTTCAGAAAATGAGATGACTAAGGGAACCGACACAAAAAGCTAAGCCCTACCTAACCAACCCAACCCAACCCAACCCAACCCAACCCAACCCAACCCAACCCAACCCAACCCAACCCAACCCAACCCAACCCAACCCAACCCAACCCAACCCAACCCAACCCAACCCAACCCAACCCAACCCAGCCCAGCCCAGCCCAGCCCAACCCAACCCAACCCAACCCAACCCAACCCAACCCAACCCAACCCAACCCAACCCAACCCAACCCAACCTAACCCAACCCATCCTAACCCAACTTACTCCAACCCAAACCAACCAACCAACCCATCTCAACCCATCCCAACCCAACTTAATCCAATCCAAACCAACCCCACCCAATTTAGCCCAGCCCAAGCCAAGCCAAGCCAAGCCAAGCCAAGCCAAGCCAAGCCAAGCCAACACAACACAACACAACACAACACAACACAACACAACACAACACAACACAACACAACACAACACAACACAACACAACACAACACAGCACAACACAACACAACACAGCACAGCACAACACAGCACACACAACACAGCACAACACAACACAACACAACACAACACAACACAACGCAACACAACACAACACAACACAACACAACACAACACGACACAACACAGCACAATACA
>NW_027467490.1:132500-135000 GCF_046742065.1 Oratosquilla oratoria
GTAAAAGAAAAAGAGAGAGAATCAACGCCCCGTGCGGTATTTTTGTTTATATCCATTTTGACTTTTTTGTTGCTGCTCTTTGAAACGTATAAAAAAATGTAATTTAGCACTCCCTGTTGTGTTTTTTTTTGTAATACTTTCATTCTTGTCTTCTTTTTGTTCTTTGAAACACACAGAATAAAAACACAGATTTTCATCGTGTTGCAAGAAATGCCAGTATGCTTTTGTACTTGTTCTTGAGAATTATCAATTTTAAACTAGTATGCACACGCGCATGCATTGGCTGCTTTACGTAAGATCTTAGTGGTAGCAGCAAGGTTCAACGGATCACCTATTGTGTGATCTGACCCGCGGTCAAGTTGGCTTGACCTTAGGTTCAACAGCCGAGAACACCTGCATCTCAATTGGCAGATTCAACTATATAAGTGATATTAGTCATTATAATTCATCACTTCTTGTACATAGAAATTTATATAGAGTTAAGATAAAAACTGAATGTCCATACTCAGTTCAATGATGTAAGTACGGGTCGAAGTTCCCAAACTTGGCACCTTCGGGACCGGCACCGAGCCGAGTAATAGAATTTTTCGACTTTTAGTAAATAGGTGTTTCTTGACGTTTGCGAGCCATAATTCAAATAATAGGGCTACAGAGGTATTGTAGATACACGAAATAACAGTGGACTTCACACCACAGTACCGTCACAACAAACCACCATACCTAAACTGGTGGCGGGAAACGATCATGGCGGCGCTAAGCGGCCGTACCTGGAAATACGATGCCGTGTTTTGGGTGTTTGCCGGGTTTTAGAAGGTACGTAATTATAGCCGATTTTTAGATGTTGTCGGGTCTTAGATTACTGAGTTTAGGAGCTTCGACCTGTATTTGTAAATAGACAGAAGATGTTTAGAATTGTGAGTGTAATGTATTGCTGCCAACCACCACGCATTTTCCTCGTCACCCGCGTTGATGGAAAGCACCAGTCACGGGGACGACGCAATAAAGAGAATAATAATAATAATGAATTATCTCCAACGCCTCCAACCAATGTAGAACAACCTAGTCTACATTCAGGTGGTAGCTCGTGGATTTGGCATTCGACACTACATCTTCTCTAGGATTCAACACTACATTCCCACGAGGCACCAAAGAGGTTTCGACGTGCTTGGAAGACACATTCGGAGAGCCAGCGGAACATAGCCACATCTCCATTCTCATCGTGGGCAAGATTCCCTCCCACTACGCCTCAGCTATATTCGTCATCCCGTTCTACAACACTGCCCGTCGCCCAGCATCATTCCTACGCTTTTCCACCAAAAGACCGTTTTCCCCTTCGCACGCCCCGTGCACACGCAACTTCCTGAGCAGCGACTACAAGTACAGGCACCCTGTCTCCTCCACTTTCTCTACCACCACCAGCGTCTTGCACCACACAACACTGTAGCACAGTGGTTCTTAACCTGGGGTACCTGTACCCCCAAGGGGTACTAAACCTTAATCCTGGGGGTACCATACATGATAGCCAGTGCAATGGTACTGTATATTTACCATGAGAAATCATAATGTGCATTCATTGCATCCTACTAATTCACATTTCTAATTTAAGATAAAAGAAGTACCTTTGTTCAGTAATACATACATATACCAAAGGCTTTCCCCCCCTTACTCGGGAGGTAGCCAAAGGCCAAGGCATAGAAACTACTCCCACCCATTCCATCCCCTACATACTCCACTCCCCTCTACCCTCTTTCCTCCCTCTTATCTTGGCACCTCCTGGGTGACGGGTCTTCCCTGCATCTTGTCCACTACCCTGGGTCAGAAGCAGTGTCGCAAGACAGCACATCCACAGCAAAGCCGCTCCATAAATTCCGTCCCCTCATGCAGAAAAGAAGACGGGGAGAAATCCCTTCAGACTACGTCAATTTATTTCTCATACATACTCCCTCACCCCCATCCCCCACCCACTCCCCCTCAATCCAAACATATGAAAAGGATTAGTGATACAAATCTTGCTGAGAAATTATTATATATATTATATATAATTTTATTATATATATTCCATTACTGACTCCTAGGAGTTCAGTAATGGAATATATATAATAATTACTCAGCAAGGTTCATCATTAATCCTTTTCATATGTTTGGATTGTAATTATATTGGATGGGGGTACGAGAAAATGTTCTGAGATAATCAAGGGGTACGGACACTGAAAAAGGTTAAGAACCACTGCTGTAGCAGCTATCGTAATCGCCTGCGAGTTAGTTAAAACACACACACACACACACACACACACACACACACACACACACACACACACACACACACACACACACACACACACACACACACACACACACACGCAGGCACACATACACACACACACACACACACACACACAAACACACACACACACACACACACACACACACACACACACACACACACACACACACACACACACACACACACACACACACACACACACACACACACACACAC